>NC_056746.1:258352571-258365071 GCF_019279795.1 Protopterus annectens | reverse complement strand
ATTAAAGTGGTACGACTAAAAAGTTACAGCATGCCCCCTAGTGGCAGGATGTTAGCAGATAAAACCTTTTGTTTTATAGCAGTGTCTCTCATTAGTCCAAATACTACTGCATTGGCGTAGTCTATCTACCAATCATAGTGAAGTATTTTTTATACCAGTTAGACTATTTAAAGCTCGCTCAGTACTGCAAATGCATTACATTTTGCTCTGATCAAGTTCAATTGTTATCAATAAAGCAAACGAAAGCGCTCAGCAAATAACAGTTCTGGCTCCACGTCTATTCATTGGATTTCTGTTTTTGTTTTTAACATTTCGGAAGTTTTCAGTAGTATAAGTTTATTTCTTCCTAGTCTTTTTCGGTTTTGTTTTTCTATATAGATATAAAAAAAAAATATATATATATATATCTATGTGTGTGTTTGTGCGTGTGTGTGTATATGTGTGTATGTGTGTGCGCGTATATATATATATATATATATATATATATATATATATATATATATATATATGTGTGTGTGTGTGTGTATATATATATATATATATATATATATATATATATATATATATTATATATATACATATATATATATATATATATATATATATATATATATATATATATATCTATATATAGGTTCATAGGTTGGTACTAGGCTATCTGCCCGAAGGCATTTATAAGCCTAGCCAGAATGTGTTGGCTTTCCCCACCCCCTCAGATTATTTCCCTGTGCCTGTGACCAGCAGAACGACTGAAGTTATCCCCGAGGTAAACTTTCTGTTTCCCATCCACTCGTCAAGGTTTCTTTTGAAGAGTGTTAGCGAGGAGCTCTGCCTAATGTAGATTGGGATGCTGTTCCAAAGCATGGGAAGTCTCTGGGGCAGGAATCTATCCCTCCAGCATGTCCTATTTATTGTTTTGATGAGGTTTAGATCCCTAGAGCGTGTAGCTCGAGGGGATAAGGTTTTCTTTAGGTGGATCATGTCCATCAATTCTGGGTTGGACATGGCCTTGTATGTCAGGCAGAGATCACCTCTGAGTAGGCGGTATGCAGCCGAGTACAACTGGAGTTTCTTCAGTCGAGCTGCATAGGGCATCTGTTTAAGGCCAATGATCCTCTTGGTGAGGTACTACTTTGGTCTTTCCAGCTGTTGCAGGTGTCTTGTAAGGTACATCCCAAATGGGGCATTGTACTCTATGATGGGTCTGATAAGTGATGAGTAGAGGGGCACAATGACCTCTTTTGATCTGGATGCGAACCCTTATGTGATTAGGTGGGCCATGTAGAAGGATTTTCTAACCACTTTGGTAATGTGATTATCAAAGGTGAGATTACTATCTACTTGGGTCCCCAGATTCCTTATTACTCCGTATGTAGGGGACTACCACCTATGTGGTGATTTGTGGGTACTTTGTTTTTTCCAAAGGGGGTGACTATGCACGTTTTGGCATTTAGCTTGAGGCCATGATTTTGTCACCAGGTATCCGTCTCAGTGAGACCCTTTTGGAGGATGTCTGTGTCAGCCGGAGAGTCAATTATAGCCCCTAGTTTGCATTCATCTGCGAACTTGGTCAGCCATAGTCCTCCTATGCTTGCCTGTACCTCTGAGAAGTATATGCCGAACAGGAGGGGTCCTAGGATTGAGCCCTTGGGAATGCCACTTGTAACTGGTTTAGAGTCGGACCTAGCACCCGCAACTCTCACCATGTGGGTTCTGTCCATGAGTCAGTTGGCAACTCATCTTGTGACGTAGGGGTTTATGTTCAGGCTTGTGAGCTTGTCTATAATACCAGAATGGGGAATGGTGTCGAAGGCCTTAGCGAGGTCTAAGTAGACTGTGTGTACCACCTTTTCCTCGTCTGTAGCCTTGGTTAACTGTCTCAAAGAAGTCCACCAGGTTTTGGAGGCATGATCTGCCCTTAGCAAAGCCAAACTAGGTAGGGTCCAGGGTTTGGAGGTTCCCAATGTCTCTGTTAATGAAGTTCCATGATGATGCACTGCATAGCCTTACATACCAAGCTAGTCAGGCTTTTATAGGGTGATAGTTCCCGGGGTCTGTTGTGGCTCCACCTTTGTGGAGTGGAATAACCGTTGCTGTGCACCTCTCTGTGGGTATGTAGCCTGTGGAGAGGCTGAGTTTGAACAGTGTGTTTAGGTGAGGGGTTAGTTCATCTTTGAGCTTGTGTAGGACGCAGCCTGGGTCACAGTCTGGTCCCATTGATGCTGTCTTTTTGGCTTTGGAGAGGGCTGTTTTAACCTGAGTGTCTGTGATTTCAGGGTCTCTACATTCTTCTGGTATGGTTATGGGCCCTTTTGGGGGTGAGAGAGGGGGTGAAGTTTGCACTGAACCTGTCTGCCAGGATGTTGGCGATATGGGTCGAGTCAGTGTATTTTGTGCCATTCTGTCTGAGCATTGCCACTTAGATTCTTGACATAGCTAAAGAATACCTTGTGGTTATCTTTGGAGTACTTGGCAATTTTTCTTTCAAAGCTCACCTTGGATGGTTTTATGAGGGATCGTAGTTTCTTGCTGATACTGATCAGGGATGTCTTCCCTTCTTGGGATTTTACTCTTTTCTGTACTAATTTCCTTCTTCTATTGTATAGCTTGTTTACGGCAGGAGTCCACCAGACTGGTTTCCTTTTCTTGGAGGAGTGAGTCTTGGTTTTGCTTGGGATGGCACGATCCATGCATTCTTGTAGCTGCCCGTAGAATGCATTAGTAAAGGATTTTGCAGCTTGGACAGTGTTATCCTTCAGCATGAGGGCTTTGAAACTTTCCACCTCTGTCTTAAATAACATGGTTTGCTTTTGAAAAGTTTTTAACAGTGGTTTTCTTGTCCAGGGGTGGGGGTGGAATATGGATATCCAAAGTGATTTATTTATGGTTAGATCTAACCAACAAGGGGTTGACCTCTGGTGTGGAACACCAGTCGCCCATGTTGGTGATGACCAGGTCCAATATGTTGTCACCTCTGGTGGGAGTGTTCCTCAGTTGAACCAGGGCATTTGAGTTTATAAATTTTAGGAAAAGTTGGGCAAGGGAGTTAGTACTTGAATAGTTCTCCCAGTTAATGTATGGGTAATTGAAATCATCCAATATTAGGGTGTTTGGTAGGATGTTTATGTTTCCCAGTGTTTCTAGAAATGCAGAATGGGGGTCCTGGGACATGGTGGGTGATCTGTAACAGGCTGCAATTTGAATTGCAGTTTTACCCATTGATAGTTGCATGTGGATGATCTCAGAAGCATCGTGCTGTGCCACTAACCTGGAGGTGTGGGTATCCTAGATGAATATGGATATGCCCCAGCCTTTTATATTTCGGTTTGGGTTCTGTGGCCGAAATGTATGGTATGAGTTGTAGCCTGGTAGTGCTGGGATGCTCTCTGGAGCCTTAAACCAGGTTTCTGCTACTGCACATATATCGATTTTCTCCATACTGAGGAGTGCCTTGAGTGCATGCATTTTGAGGTTTAGACTTCTGGCATTGAGTAGCATTACCCTCAGTTTTTTGTTACTTGTGCTATTTACAGCGGTGTGTTTGTCTTTTGAGCCTTGCCTAAAAAGGGCACTATGGGGGTGGCAAGAGCCTTAGCCAGTATTCGAAAGCCTAAGGGTGACAGGTGCAAGCCGTCTCTAGCGAAGCAGCGTGGCTTGTCGAGCATGGCATCCTAGGCGGAGAGACACTGGATCCCCTTTGAATGACACCAGAAACTTAGCCAATTGTTGAAATCGAGAATTTTTTCTTTATACCGTGGTATCATTCTTGGTGAGGGAAGGATGCTACTCAGAGTCAGGGTCATACCGGTCTGGGCTATGTGATCAGAGAGCTCTTCCATGTCTCTTTTCATGTAGTCCAGGGAGGTACAGCTCAGGTCATTCACACCAACATGGACAATTCATATTTGTACTTGTTCTGAAGTGACCTGAGTGCTTGTGTTATGTGGCAGATCCTAAAACCCAACGGGCAGCTAACAGTAAACTTCTCCTTATTCAGCCTAGTGAGACATCAGTGTGCCTGACCTTAGAGTCACCTATTACTAGTATGTTGGGTATGTTATTTTGCCTTAAGGGCTGTGATTGCATGGCACACTGGTTTTGTGAAGTATGTGTTTCATGGTTTGTGTTGTGGGGTGGAGGTTGCTTGGATGTTTGCTTTGGAGGTCTGTGTTGGTTTTGCAGATTTTTATTTAGAGCCTCCGAGTATGTTTTCATGTATTTATGTGTTTTTTTTTTGTCGGTGCTGGTTTAATGGGTTTATTTGAGACTGGTGGTGTGATGCAAGTATTTCCCTTCTCCTCCTGACTGTCTGATCCAGTCTTAGGTTGAGAGAGCTTAGCCTCTAGTTTGGCTGTATAACTGCATTTCTCGCATGTATTAGTGTTTGCTGGTAGGAGGAGGGGGTTGTCTGTGTACATGAGGCAGTTCTAACATTGCCTCAAAATGCCCAAATTCATCAGTTGGACTGGAGAGTACACCTGAATCTGCCCTTTGGACATGCCTGGATAGGTACAGTGAACTATTTTACTGGATGGTTGGTAAGGTCGAATAGAGAGCCTTGTCCTTCTGTACAGTACAGGAGGGTCTAGTGCTAGGGTTTTTAAGTGCTTGCTATAAGTTTTGAGCAAGTGCCGGGCTGAGAAATGAATGGCTTGAGTGCTTAAGTTGACAGTTTGTCTAGTTCCAAGGGAAAATTAAAGAGGAGACTTTGTGGAGCCAGGAATAGTTTTACCTTAGCTAACCGGCACTGCCCGGTGCACAAAACCGGGCAAATACGGTATTTATAGCAGGGAAATGAAAGAGATAGAAATTAGCACAAAATGGCCAATAAACTACTAATTTCTGGGCTGAAACCACTCCTCTAGGGACAGATATGCTGCTCAAAGCTCCCCTCTCTCACAGGTGAACAGAGAAACTTCTTTCTATCCAATTAAGGTATGGGCAAACACAGAGATTTGTAACACAGCCCTGAATTCAGCACTAACCTGAAAATTGGACAATACTAGCTTATTCAAACTTCAAAAAACAGTGGAATCCTGCACCAAAATCACTCCACCAATGAAGCACAAAGTATATCCAATAAAAATGGCAAGAGACTCCACGACAAAAGCAAAAGAGGCAAGACTTTCTTGATCAGAATTTATTAAAATGCATACAAAGTAAGAGCTTTCAGTCTGATGAAGGGCATGTTTGCCTGAAAATGCTTACTATATATGCATTTTAATAAATTCTGATCAAGCAAGTTTTGCCACTTTTACTATACTAGATTAGAAAGGTGGGAAGCAAGTATATATATATATATATATATATATATATATATATATATATTTGTTTTTTTTTTTGTTTGTTTTTTTTTCAGAAAATAAAGCAGATATACTCAAAAAAAAAACCAGTTTAAAAGCACAGAAAAGGATACTTATTGTTATATATCGCAGATCAGAGTTGTAGTCAATGCCCCCAGTAATAAAGTAGGAAGAAACACTAATACAGTAAAAGCAGATGAATAAAGTGCAATGTATATATATATATATATATAACAACAAGTTAACCAATTAACCAGAAAAAAGCTCAAAACTGAGCCCTGTTCCAGCAGTCTTCAGTCAGACAAGTTCTACCTGCACACCCTTCTTACTAGGGTGCAGGGAAACCTTCTCCAAAAAAGATGGCCTGGATCAGTGCTCAAGTTATACAAACAAAGCTGGATTCAGCAGACCTGAGTCTGGTTTATGCTATAGCAACAAGGCGCACCAATTTCAGAAAGAAACAGTTCAAATAAGCAGTCACAATAAGCCTGTGACCAGAAATTCCCAGCTCAGAAGGGCAGAATCCAGCCTCTCCTCCCACAAGAGTGCAGACCACAAACCTTCTTAATGTAGAGTAACTGTCTTGAAGCCCAAGTGCTTTTTAGAATAGCAGACACTGGGCCTTCAATCAGCAATTCCCAGCTTAGAAGGATGTAAGCTACCTGACCTGCCACAACAGTGCAGACCACAAACCTTCTTAATGTAAAACAGCCTGTATGAAGCCCAAGTGCTTGAACCAAAAGAATTAAAATAGCAGTTATAATTTAATCAGGCTGTGACCAAGCAGTAATAAATGCAACAGAATAAATAAAATTCAGTACATTTAAGAAAAGCAAAATAAAGTAGGAGGAAACACAAATACAGTAAAAGTAAATGAATAAAGTGCATTTTTTTTTAAGTGCAAGAAGAGAGGAAGGAAGGACCTAAGTGGGCTAGCCTTCTCACATCCTCTGTCTGTATTATGTAGAGTGAACACTAGACTCAGAATATGATCTAACTGTACTCAGTTAAGTGAGCCAATGAGATTGACCCAAGTGGAGTGTTCTAATTCAGACTTACAGAGGGGCGGGCAATTCCAGAGCCACCAACACTAATACCAACACAGGAAGAGGGAGGGAGGGTGCAGAACTAACTGCAGAGAGACACACAGCACACTGTTCAGAAACACACAATTAGGAAACAGAAAAAAATGAAAATACAATACTTTTAAAACTGCAAGTTTGTACTTAACAGACTAAAATTGACTACTGCAAGTTTCACTTAGCTTCAGCTTGTAATGCAGATGTTTGTAGCCAAGCAAGTCTCTCAGGAGTTGAGCATAAAATGATTTCTCAAATGTTGTGACTAGCACTTAAATTTATTTATTTGCAGTTGGTTTACCAGGATAGTCCATTGGGCCAAATGAACCCGTTTTCAATGGAGTCCTGGGGAGAAAAGCTCCAAAACTAAATAGGTTACAATAGGTTGTTCTTAATGGTTGCACAAATTATACTCTTATACGTAGGTTAAAGATACAGAAAAATAATTTGCAAGTAAATACTTAATAGATAATACAGACTAAAAGGAAGTTTAGCATGAAAATATTGAGAAATAATATCATATTTAGAAGCAAACATGAGGTGTGGCTTAAAGCATTATTTCCAATTATCATAGGAATAGTAATATGTAAGAGTTAGGGGTGCATAACAAGGAGAGTTGCAGGAGGAAACAGAGGAAGGAAGGAAGATGGAATTTGCAAGAGTAAGTTATGTGGGGTGGGAGCAAGAGCATTCCCACTGGGATACAAGATGTGAATGAAGAGATCTTTTAAAAATAAAATGGTTGTGGGTGGTCCGAATGGAAGGTGGTAGGGAGTTCCAATGGCGTGCAAGGCCATAAGACAGATGATTTTTTCCTGAGGGACGAGTTGGTTTATATACTTCTAACAGAGTTTGATTGTTGGATCTTAATACTCTATCAGGAAGGTGCATTTTAAAAGCTGATGAAAGGGAGGGACAGAGGGAAGGGTTGAAAATAAGCTTATGTGCAAGATTTAGTTGAACATATGCAAGATAACTGGGTAGCGGCAATTTTGTTGTAGCAAGAGGAAAGTTGTGTTTTTAGAGAGGACTGTAGATTAGTTAGGAGTGGAGCTCCGTAGAGAAGGGAGGGGATGAGAAATGAAGTAGAGAGGGTGATTTTGGTAGCAGGTGTGAGATAATGATATTGTCGGTAAAGCATACCTAGTTTTTGATGGGTTTTTTGATATTTAGCTGTAGGTGAGAGTTGAATTTGAGCTGGCTATCAATTTGGACCCCAAGTAACTTGGTCTCTGACATGAGTTCCAGAGGTACATTATTTTGACTAGTGATGGAGAATGTGTTTATATCGAAAGATGTTGCCTTAGAGGGGGTAAATAACATTAATTTAGTTTTAGAGGCATTGAGTGCTAGGTGATTTGTTTTCATCCATTGCTCAGTGGTTGTAAAGGCATCCTGAGCCAGTTTTAGGAGTGAGGGGATAGAAGTGGCAGAGCAAATAATAGTAGAATCATCAGCATATTGGATGATATCTGAGAATGGGATAGAGTTGCGGAAATCATTTATAAATATATTAAAGAGAAGGGGACCCAGTATAGAGCCCTGGGGTACCCCAGTGGGGGTATTTAGAAATGAGGAGGTAGCCTTTTTCCATTTGACTGCTTGATACCTGTTAGATAAGTAGCTGGAGAACCAGTTCTGAGAGGAGGGAGATAAGTTAAGATTTGAGAGTTTAGTTAATAGCAGGCTGTGGGAGATAGTGTCGAAGGCCTTGGAGAGGTCGAGTAGTAGGGTAGAAACAATTTGGCCAGAGTCTCGGGCTTTATTTACAATTTCAAGGAAGGAGAGGAGGGCAGTCATAGTGCTATGATTTGGTCTGAAGCCGTGTTGTGTGGGAGTTAGTAGGTGATTATTTAAGAGATGTGGAAGGAGTTGTAGTTGGATGCATTTTTCTAGGAGTTTAGAGATGGGGGACAGAATAGCGATGGGGCGGAAATTAGTAACGTTGTTGTTGCCACCTTTATGTAAAGGTATGATAAAGGCCTTTTTCCAAATTTGAGGTACCATACATTCTTGGATAGAACGGTTGATTAAAATGCTAATGGGGTAGGAGATTGCTTCAGCAGCTTTGCTAAGAAAGTAAGAAGGGATATTATCAGGAGCATTAGTGCATGGCTTCAGTTTTAGAAGGAGTTTCTTTATAGTAGAAGTGGGTATAGGTTTTAATGAGAAAAAGGAGAGTGTGAAGAGGGGAATTAGGGGCAGAAGAAGATAATGAAGTAGTTGGAGTAGGAGAAGGAGAGGAGGGACGAGAGTTAGTAGATGGGAGTGAGGATGTAGTAGCAGTGCAGGGTAGAGTGCTGGTGGGGGAGGGTGGGGGAGTATTGGAGTATGTAGTGGTGTTAGAGAAAGATGATGTTAATTTGGAAATAGAATCAATGAAAAAAGAGTTAAATTGGGTAGCCAAATCTAGGTCAAGAGCATTTGGGTCTGGGGTAGGGGTATCTGGTTTGCTGGGGTTAAGGAGAGTAGAGATACCTTTCCAGAATTTCTGAGGGTTTGATTTATTATTGTTTTGGAGTGTGGAAAAGTAATTCTGTCGATTGGAGATTATGAGATTTTTTACCTTATTTCGAAGTATTTTATATTCATTATGGACTAGGGGGGATTTGTTTTTCTGGTAGTGTGCCCAGACTTTATCTCTGTGTCGCATAGATGCTAGCTTGCTTTTGGTTAGCCAAGGGGCTGTTTTAATTTTTATTCTTTTAGTCCTTAAGGGTGCCTGGGAATCAAGTTGTTTTAGGAATATTGAGTTGAAATGGGAAACTGCGTTATCTAGAGATAATGTTTTTAGACAATTCCAGTTAATTGCTTTTAGAGAGTTTGAAAAGGTTGTTGGGTTAAAGTTTTTTTGGTTACGGATAGTAATATAATTATGGGTGCGATGCAGGGGTGATGGGAGTCTATGAGTGAAGATGGGTATATGGTCACTGAGAGGATCAGGAAGAGTGCCACTGTCAGAGAAATAATGGGGATGAGAGACTAGAATCCAATCTAGAATACTGCCGCTAGAAATGTTTTTTGAGGGGTATGTCACATTGTTGATTAGCTGTGAAAAATTGTAGAGGTTGATATTATGGTGGTTTTTATGAGACTGAATGGAGGCCCAGTTAATATTCATATCTCCTAAGATTATAGTTTCATTGTTAATATTGTTGGAGAGCCAGGAGAGGATATATTCAAGTGTAGAAATATTATCCCCTGGGGGGATGTAGATTGAGGATATACATATGTGTTTATGTAGGTTAACTTGGAGTAAGGTGAGGAGTAGTTCAGCATTTTTCAAGTGTGGAATAGGTTTGTTATAGGGGGTAACTGATGATGAGGATGTGTATAGGAGAGCTACTCCACCCCCTTTTTTATGGGACCTGTCTTTTCTTATGATAGAATAGTTTCAGTCTTTTATATGGGGTTTTAACCATGTTTCAGAGATGGTTAGGATGTCAGGATTATTATGTATGAGCCAAGCATGGAGGTTTGGGACTTTGTTGACTATACTTTGGGCGTTAAAAGAAGTAAATAGTATGGACTTGTCTGCAGTAGAAGATGTGGAGGGGCCTGGGTTGGGATGGAAGTCACCTGATAATAGACTGGAGATTAGATGTAAGAATGGATTAGTAAGGTAGTTGGACAGTGTAGTAAGAAGATTGGGTTCTGTTGTGAATCTAAAGCATTTGCTAGTTGCTATGTGGGTAAAATGTTTTTGAGAGGTGATAAGTTTGTATGGGAAAAGTAGGAGGTTATTTATAGGATATAGATGTGGAGAAATAGGAGTGTGTGAATATGGTAGGGGAGAGTTTAGGTGGTTGGTAACATGGAGGGATTGTGAGTGGTACGAGTTAAAGTATTGGGTGAGGTAGTAAATGTAGGATAAATTAAGAATTATTAGAAGTAAAAAGGAAATGAATGAGGTTTTTGAAAGCATAATGAAATGGGGAGTATGTAAAATTGAAATATTGTTGATGAAATAAATGTGGTTCTAAGGGAGATATATGTATATAGGGGCTGCTAAGGACTGAAATAATAATATAAGAGTGGAGAGTTGTGTTTAGGAGTGGAGAGGGAGTGGTTAGGGAGTGGGAGATGAGGGTAAAGAGGAATCCTATTGGCTAGGAGGCATAGTCTTGGAAGTTAATGAAGGTTAGTTTGGGTGGGAAATAAGGGAGTGGTTATTTTTAGAGAATATGTGATTGATTGGAGTAGGATGGAAGTGGGTGTGGTTATGGGGGGAATATAGGTAGGGGTGCTGGGTGCGGGTGGAAATTAGGGGCAGGGTAGGGGAGCGGAGTGAGCCCGCAGGGCGAACGGAGCGGGCAGAACCAAAGAGGGCTGAAGAGGATCAAGAACCTATTAGTGGAGCGTTGTGTGCAGGGGGGTAAGTTTGCTGAAAGGTAAGTAGAAGGGACCTGGATGTGTTGGGGAAGAGTGGGCTAGGAGAGTTTAGGAGACAGAGTGAGGGAAGAGATGTTAGAGCATAGAGTGGGCTAAAGAGTGTAGGAGAAATAGAGTGAGGAAAAGAATTGTTAGAGCTTAGAGAGAATACTTAAGTGAGTAAAGTGAGGTCTATGTTAGTGGGGGGAGGCTGCCACCTAGTGGACAAAAGCAGAAGTACACCTTAGTCCACAAGGATATTCTCTGGACCAAGTTGGACCGAAGGAAGAAGGGGAGCTAATATAAGTGAGGGAACGAGAAGAGGGGGAAGAGCAGAGAAGCTGGAAACTAGGGGGGTAGGCTGCTGGCTTTCCTGGCAGGGACTGTAATAAAACAGCTAGCAAGGTTTAAACAGTAAGGTAATTAAAGGTTTAGCAGCCGATGCACATACTTCCTTAGATTCTTCTTTGGTTCAATTTCAAAAGGGATGAGGCAGCAGAGTTGTTACAATTGCTTGGATGAGCTGTATTAATTTAGTTAGGTCTAGGTGTCCACCCAGGTGACTCGCAGGAGTAAATCAGGGCAAAAAAGCTAGAAGACAGGTGAGAAAGTTGAGAAAAAGTAGTATTTTAGTAATGCAAAACACACCTTGATTCCTAGTATCAGTAATAGGTAGTTACTAAGCATATAAGAAGGTAAAATCTGCAAACATTATATAACAAAGTGAGGAAAATAAAACAATCATTCCTACAAATAGTTTGTCACAAGAGCAGTTAATCAATAGCATGTAGAAGTGTTCAATGTTACTAAATACTACAAGTAGGTACCGCAGAGTAGGCTAGGAGCAGTGCAATGTGCTCTATACAGCCGCCAAAGACTACTTTGGGAGAGTAGCACACGTCTTTGCATTAAGCAAGTGGAGGTTGGCGTTTGGTGGGCACATTTAACAAAATCAAAAGCATCCTGAGCACTCAGTTTTACCATATGGCCCACCAAATGGGCATAGCTCATATAAAACAAAACAAAAGCTTTTCTGTTCAAAACAGGCTGATATACAAAATAGGCATTCAATATGGATAGGTCAAGTGTCTTAGTACAGTGTGCTTTATAACACTTGAGAAGATAACATCACTGTAACAAGCACGTGGAAATTGGCGTTTACAAAATAATAGTTCACCAGTATACTCCGCGGCGTTTTTAGATTACATTAACCAATAAGCTGAGCAAAGCTGCAGCTGACAGCCTTTAACAAGGAAAGTCAACAATACGCTCAACAAAATGTGATTAATAGTCTTTAACAGAGCTAAAAAATCACTTAGCACCTTGAGAAGATAACCTATCACTGTAACAAGCACGTGGAAATTGGCGTTTACAAAATAATAATTCGCCAACACACTTTACGGCGTTTTTAGATTACATTAAGCAATACGCTGAGTAAGACTGCAGCTAATAGCCTATAACAAGGAAAGTCATCAATACATTCAACAAAAATGCAGCTAATAGCGTTTAACAATGCAAAACTTACCTAGCATATGGCGTGTGTGAAACATTTAATTTGCAAACTCCACATCATTAGTACAATACGTTAATCAGTACGCACCATAACCAGAATGTAATAGCTTTAACACACTACAATAACTAAGCGCACCTTTTATAGTGTACAGTGCGTTGCTGAAGGGAGAATCCCGATAGCGTCCTTATAAGGGACAGCATATACAGATAGCAAGTACTAGCCACTCTATAGCCA
>NC_056746.1:258302571-258347571 GCF_019279795.1 Protopterus annectens | reverse complement strand
ACATTGGCCTTGATGTCTAAGAAGTAAATGCCAAAAAGGAGTGGTCCTGGAACTGATCCCTGAGGGACTCCACTTGTGACTGGCCTCTTGGTAGAGGTGGACTCCCCAATTCTAACATCCTGGGTCCTGTCTGTGAGCCATTTGGCTATCCACCGGGTGACATATAGACTTGTACCTAATCTATTGAGTTTGTCAACAATGCCCGAGTGGGGTATTGTATCACATGCCTTGGCCATGTCAAGGTCAGCAGTATGAACAATTTTGTCCTCATCAGTTGCTTTGGTGACCTTTTCAAAGAAGTCCACCAGGTTCAGTAGGCATGATCTGCCCTTGACGAAACCAACCTGGGTTGGGTCCAGTGTCTGGAGGTTTACTATATCTCTGTTGATCATCTCTATGATAATTATTTCCGTAGTTTTACATGTAAGACTAGTGAGATTTATGAATCTGTAGTTTCCAGGGTCTGTAGATTGCCCACCTTTGTGCAGAGTGATGACTGTTGCCTTTCTCCATTCATGAGGCACGGATCCTTTTTGAAGGCTACAGTTAAACAGTAATTCCAGAGGCCTTGATAGGTCATGCTTCATTCTGTTTAGAAGGCATCCTACAATATTGTCTGGGCCCATTTATGCAGTGTTCTTGGTCTTAGAGAGAGCATTAAGGACCTGCTCCCTAGTAATAGTTGGGAGAGTTATATTTAATGATATTTCCTGATGGAAGGTTGAGGGGGAGAGAAGAGTAAAGTTGGAGCTGAATTTTTGAGGGAGAGAGAGAGGAGTAAAGTTGGAGCTGAATATCATCCAGGAGATTTGCTGTATCTTGTGGCTCAGTATAGGTGGCTCTATTTACAGTGAGCTCTGCAGACAATTGCATATTGCCTTTGAGGTTGTGGACATAGCTGAAGAATGTTTTGTGGTTGTCCTTGGCCTGGGCGGCTAAAGTTACCTCATATTTGGTTTTGCTATACTTTATTTGTCCTCTGAGTTGTTTGTTTATTTTGATGAGAGTGCTTTTATCCTGCTGGGTGCTGCACCTTTTAATTTTTGCCATGATTTTCTTTCTCCTGTTATACATCCAGTGGATTTTGTGATTCCACCAGGGTGGCTTGTTTTTTTGAGATAGTTCTGTACTTCTTCCTGGTGGGTACAGCTGCTTCTATGCTGCTGCTAACATGGTTGTACAGGGTTTCTCTGAACAGTTCTTGCATAGGCATAAGTGTTCTCAGGGTTTATGGGGGCGTGAAATTTTGCCAGGTTCTCGCTTAATAGCAGGAGGTTAGCCTTAGAATAGTTCCTGAATATTTTCATTTAGCTGGGGCCCAGGTTTTATTTTTACTTCAAAGAAGACCATTTTGTGGTCTGATCTTACCAGTGAAGGCATTACAGTAGGGAGTGTGCAGCAGTCTCCCATATTAGTGAGGACTAGATTCAGTATGGTTGCACCCCTGGTTGGTATATTGACTATCTGGTCAAGGGAGTTTTTGTTTACAAAATCCAGGAATATCTCTGCATGTACTTTAGGTGTTATATAGGATTCCCAGTTAATAGTGGGGTTATTAAAGTCACCCATGAATATGGTATTGGGTTGGATGGTTAATGTTTCTAATAAGTTTAAATACATGGTATGGGTTTCCTGGGTCATAGAGGGGGACCTATAGCTTGTGAGGAAGTGGTATTGGATTTTACCTATAGTGATTTGAATATGGAGCAGCTCAAGTGCATTGTCCTGTTTGACCAGCCTTGAAGTTTTTTTATTTTTGATGTAAATAGAGACACCTCCACCTTTAGTCCCTGCCTGTGAAAGTAGCTGGTCTAAGTGTGTGGAAGGCAATATAACCTTGCACTGTTGGTGTGCTCTCCACGCCTTTAAACCACATCTTCATGACCGCACAGACATCAGCATTCTCTAGGGTAAATAGAGCTTCTAGGGAGTGGAGTTTTTTGTTTAGACTCCTAGCATCGATCAGTAATAACTTTAGATTTTCTTGGTTTTGATTTGCTATGTCAGAAGTACTTTCAGTTTGGCGTTGCCTAAAAAAAGGCATTCTGGGGGAAGACAGTGTTTTAGCTAATATTTGAAAGCCTAGAGGGAAGAAGTCCAGACCATCCCTGGCAAAAAGGGTGGTCTGTTGACCATCTCCTTCCATGCTTACAAGTATTGCACCCCCTTAGATTGACACCACTAAGCCAATTATTAAAGTCAGTCAGCTTTTGTTCATATTGTGCCATCATCCTTGAAGAAGGAAAAAATGCTGCTCAGTGCTAGGCTCAAACCAGCCTGACACATATTCCGAGAGCTCTATGATGTCTGTCTTCATATACTCAAGAGAGTTACTTCTCATTTTGTTTATTCCCACATGGACTATAATTGAGTCATGTTGGTAACTGTGGTCCAATGACTTGAGTGCATGCATAATGTGGCGGATCCTAGCCCCTAGTAAGCAGCTGACTAACTTTCTCCTTACTCAGCCTGGTGAGAGGGACATCAGTGGTTCTCGTGATGGAGTTTCCAATAACTAGAATGTTGGATTGTGTGGTGACTTGCCTTATGGGCGTAGAGGTAGGGGCTGCATGAGATGTAGCTCTTTGTGTTGATGTGGGTGTTCTTTGGAAAGCTTGCATTTGGAGGTGCTGAGGGTATTTCTTATGTGTACTTTGTCTAGGAGATCTTTGTGGTTTAGGAAGGTTACATGTAAGTGCCTCAGCATATTCGGGTCAATATGTCTGCTTTGAATTGTGCATGATCATTGCAGCATGTGTACTACTGACAACTTTATTCACATTAGGAGTACTTTTATGTGAGAGCTTTGCCTCCAGTGACATTGTGTAAATACATCTCTCACATACCATATCAGTTTGTTTGAGAATTAACTGGTTGTCATTAAACATGAGGCAATTTCTACATTGCTTCAGGATACCCATATCCACCAAGCCAGTAACTGAGACAGTAGGAAGTTTCATATCCATGACAACAGACTCTTTTATATTGCTTAGACTGTTGGAGTGAGAATATCAGTCACTGTCAGGAGTATGCTGTTTGCAACTATGTGGACAGTACTCGTCACTGCAAAAAAGTTGTCCTGTGTACAAGTAGATATTGGAGAAATTTCAGTTGTGCTTTTACAGGAAAAATGCCACTCAAGGTGTCTGAGTCTGTACAGAGCACTGCCAGACACCTGAGGGGAAACTAATACATAGACACTGAAACTTTAAGGAGGAAGTATTTAGGCAGATATTCTGAAGTTAGAAACAAATCAAGCAGTACTTACTGAAAACAAAGAATTAACTTAGAATTAACTAAGAATGATGAAAAGAGGGGAGTTATTGGAATGGATACTGCCTGGCTACGACTAATGCTGGTCTCACCACAACTTCACTGTGTTGGGATACAGTGCTCCTTTGCTTCTTCTCTCACCAGAAGTAAAATGTTAGCACCAATCCCAAGAAGAGAAGTAGGGCGTAGCCTGTTTGGTGATCCACAGTCTTGTCCCAGATGATGCAAGGGTATGTAGGCTTGTAGCCTTTTTCTGGTAGATGCCTCAAATAGCAATGAGATTAATCAGGTACTTAAGCACAGACACTCACTCTCCCACGAGAAACAGTCAGGAATCAATGCACTCTGCTCCTATTCTTGCCACCATCAGAATATAAGCACAGATTCCAAGCTATTACCTATAAAGCAGTTATTATGCTTTCTGGTGATCAGCAGTTGTACTCCTCCTCTGTCCAGGAGAGAACAGAAGCACTAATCCCAAGGTAACTACTGAGAGGCAGAATGTGGGCTCTCCAGTAACTGGTGGTCTTGCAATAGATGCTTAAAGGTGAGATTAAAAATGGTTAATCCTAAACACAGCAGTGTGCACTAAGCAGTTAGATACGAATGTGGGTAACTTAAGTTTTAGCTGTCTAAAAAGTTAAGTTTTAGTGGAGAGCCACTAATTTTAAGAGCAAGCTAGATTGAAAGGGGGTGGGCACTTTTGTATTCTGGTACTATGGAATACAGTAGGATGGCCAATACATTTAAATAGTTGAAGGGGAGTGATTTCACAAATTGATAATTTTGTGTTTACTCACACCAGCCAGTAAAAGGAGAGAGGAAATGAGATATATGGTCAAATTAACATAAGAGGTAGGCAACTAGAAAGACAGTGGTGTTTTAAGAACACAGCAGTAACAACCTGGGAGGGTGGGAAAATTCTGTCTGACTTACAAAAGACAGAGCTGTGGTCTTTTTTCAAGTTTTATTATGCAGTTAAAAGCAGAATACAAGTAAAACACAGTGTAAAGAAAACAGATCACAGTATGCAAAATAGAAAAAGGCAATAACGTAATACAAAATACAAGAAATAAAAAAGCAAACCAACCTTTCCCTCACAGCAAACTGTGGCAGAGTCTGGGTGAGCCTTTCCAGTAAAGCTTTTGCTCATATTTGACTACTGTAAAACACTTTTCAGAACTTGAACCCCTATCATGTCTCCTCTTTTCAGAATCAAATGATTCCTTGTACTTCTATCATAGAATGTATGTGTTCTTTGATTTTTTCATCAGTAAGCCTAAAACATTTAATTTATGGTTCCTACAAAGTAGAAATAGAAGACTGTTATTTTAATTTTCAGTCTGCCTGTAAACATTTGTGCTGGAGATGGTACAGATCATCCTACCTACAAAATACATTTCTGTACTCCAAAACTGACAGCCTACTGTACCTGAACTGTCACATTGCTTCCTTAGATTATATCATCTGTAATGTCCTTTTGATTTGTCCACTACTTTGAGAGTAATGCGGACCGGATATCGTATTTGTAAATTACCATTTCTTTGCAAAATTTCTGAGTGGCATTTTGAGTCCCATTATACAAAGTGATTTTTTAAGGTTTATCATGCCTTGAAAATATATTCTTGTGCACATTTATCACATGGGTATTTGTATTATCTCTCAGTTTTATCACCTTTGAGAATTTTGAATAATCTACACAGAAAACATTCAGTAGAGTCGTCAAGGAGCTTATGAGGTAGGGCAGTGGTGACATTTGTGTTCCCTGATATTATATGGTTAATAAAGATATATGAAGAGCTGTAGGTAAGAATTAAGGTGGGAGGGTTCCTCTCTGACAAGCTGTGTTTGAATATTTGAGGAATCAGACAAGGATGATCTCTTTATTTAATGGCATTTGCATTATATTTATAGCTGTTGGCAAGTAAAACAAAAGATGAATAAATTAAAGGATGTAACTGGTATGGTATTTAATAAAAGTTTCCTTTACTTGCAGGTGATATTATTTTGTACTTCATAAATCGAGCAATGGGTATTTAAGTGTTGTAGAACATTTTGAGACAGTTTAATTTATTGTTTGGGATATAAAATAAATGATGATGAGATGTGTATCCATGCATGAATTGGTTCACCAGTACCCTAACATATGGGGCCATGATAAGATGAATTATTTAGGTGTTTAGATTAAAGGGGAATTCAGTTGTGGCAGCTATCAATATTGGAATCTCATAATCATGGATCTGGATAGTAAGATACACAGTGAAAATGTTTTACTCCTTTAGTCCTATATACAAATCAGGCATATTTTTATCAACCAGAAGAAAAGTTGTAGATTATAATTAATAAAGAGCTGAAGGAATTTATTTGGAAGGGGAAGAGGGCAAGAGGTAATTGGGATAAGCTGTTTCTCCCCAAAGAACAAGAGCCCTTAGTGTTAATTGACTTGAAGGGGTACTTTAGAGCCATGAAAGTAAGCCTAATAAACATAACTGAGGTGAAAGTCTATAAATCAAATGGAAAAAGATGATGCTGATGAAATGGGGGAGGGGTAGTCAAGTGATAAAGAGAGACTGGGATTTTGGATATTGGATGTTTGTTAAGTAAAATAACAACCATAATATGCTTATAAAGTAGCTGAAACTATTTTGAGAAATGTGCCAGTGAAGAAATAGAAAAAGGACATTTTTTATCAGTAGTTATTTGTGAAGTAGGGATATAGAAATTAGGCAAGATTAGGTTGGAATTTTACAGGAGGAAATTAGCAAAGGAATCAAGGTATTGAAAGGAAATAACTCACGAAGGAAAGGTACTAGAGTAAGGTGATGTTAAGGAAAAGTTTGGACTGCAGGTTAGAGACTGCCTTCCCTGTCAGACATTGATATTAGAGTATAAACAAACAGAAAAGGATAACAGAGTCATGCGTGAAAGACCAGTCCTTGTAGAGTTTTTAGTTGAGTTTGCAACAGAAGCTGCCCTTTAAAAGGTATAATTAGTAAGGTGTATACAATATTCCATGATAACAATAACAATCAGTCAGAGGTTAGGAAGGACTATGAAAAGAGAATGGAGAAGCAGTTTAGAAAGGAACAATGGGAAGAAATTTTTAAGGCTCCGAAGTATTCAACAAAGTCCAGAAGATTTAGGATTTTTGTGTGAAACTGTTTGCATAGGTATTTTTATACCCTAAGTAGACTTCAGAAGATTTTGTTCAGGTAAATAGCAAATGCTGTAGGTGTGATGGGTAAGAAAGAGGTAATTGAGACAATACAAACTTCAGAAAAGTGGAACAAGAAGAGCAAAAACGTAAAAGCAACCAAAGCATAAACCAAACAATACGATGTGAGAGCTTTTGTTCTTTAATTTCTGTACAAGAACTTCATCTAACAATACTACAAGGACTTGATGGGTCTATATTATAATCGCGAAAGTTTAATAGTTCGAATGCATAAACCTCAAACTGTATGCATCAAACTATTAAATGATTGAACACCTATAAAAATATTTTTAGGACCAAAAAAAAAAAAAAACTAATGAGTGTATAGGCAAGCCCCTGCACCTCCACCCCCACTACTTAAATATACCAACTCCAAGATCGTGCTACAGTATAGGAAATGGAAATCTTCCCTTTCCGCACCATACTCCGTTAAAGTGCGATCTCGGAGTTGGTATATTTAAGTAGCGGGGGGGTGTGGGGGGTGCAGGGGGGCTTGCCCTCCTGCCTAAACACCCTTTACTTGTTTTTTTTTTAAAGGGTCTACTAGAATTTCGATGGTTTAATGTTTCGATCACTAAAGTTCGATATTTAGTGATTCGAAGCATTAAACCTTCGTG
Source organism: Protopterus annectens (assembly GCF_019279795.1). NCBI lineage: Eukaryota > Metazoa > Chordata > Ceratodontiformes > Protopteridae > Protopterus > Protopterus annectens. Next base: position 258,340,467 of record NC_056746.1, on the reverse strand, counting down.
ATTCTAATATAGACCCAGACTTGACTGAATCATTTAAAAATCGTGTCAGTCATCCAAAAGGATACACATAACACCCACTTGTTTTATTATTGGTCAGTTTGGATTTGACATGATTTTTATCACTTGAGCACTAAAATCAGCTCATCTGAAGTAGTTAACTTCATTTGATGAGCAACCTGTGGGTATCAGATCCGACCTTGGATCAGAGCCGGCAGCTTTCCAAGCTAAAAGATCCGAGCTCTGAGCTCCTCCCCCTTACCCATAATACCCTGCTACCTCCCTCCAGTCCTCAGATCTCATTTGCTGCGGCTTCTGACAGCTTAAGTGACGAGCTCTTGGCATTGGTGAGGGTATTTAAAACTATTTAATACTTTTTTTCCTCAAAGTTTTTTCGGTGTGTGTGAGTGTAGTAGGCCCTTAGTTTTCTGTCTCTGTATTTGTTGGTGTTTTTTGTGGTACTTAGTGAAAATTTTTGTTTTTTCCCTCCCCTTTATCTGTGTGTGTGGGCGCGTTTCAACGTGTGATGGCTGAGGGGGCCTAAGGCCATTTTTTCTAAATGCACTGAGTGTGGTCATAAGCTGTCCCCAGCGGATGGCCACACTCAGTGCGTTCTCTGCCTGGGGGTGGCCCACTTGTCTTCAGGCTGCCAAGTGTGCACAGCCTTTAACCCCCGGGCTGTGAGGGATAGGAGGAATAAGTTAATCCTGGCGGGACTCTTGCCCGCAGATTCTACTTCCTCCTCTCCCTCAGCGGCATCAGTCGCAACTGCGGCTGTCCAACCTTCAGCTCCCCCTCCCCTGGCAGGGACTCAACCTCCCTCTGTGTCCCAGGGAAAGGGGGACTCTTCTAGCAAAGAGAAGAGGCATAGGGATAAGGACCAGCATAAGAGCCACAAGCAGCGGGCAGAATCTCATCCTTCTGCTCCGCCTGCTAAATTAGTTAGCTCTCCCAGGAGGGTCTCCGGTTCTTCCCCCTCTTGGCTCCATTCTCCCCACTTTTCTCCGGAGCCGGAGGAGGAGTCCTGGTCGCCCTCGAGGTCATCTAGGCGGCCTTCCCGGCCCGCCTCAACGACCTCTTCAAGATCTACTTGGAGTATGTCTGACGCTGATATGGACCGGATGATGTGTAGATTCCTGCAGTCCCAAATGCAGATGGGGGTGCTTGTGCCTCCCCCCCCCTCCTGGGGGGGGAGCTTGGCCCCTTTCTTTGCCCCAATTACTCCTTCTCTGATTCACTATCGGGTTTCGGAGTCTTTGGATCCATCTCGGAGCCGGGGAGTTGGCGCCGACAGTGGTGGCTACTTCGCCGACCGTACCCGCGAGCATGTCGGATCTGACCTCTCAGGGCAAAGAGCCGAGCTTCGGATCCGTAGGGGTCAGTGTGTCTTCGGCTCCATTTTGGTCTGAGCACACTACCCTTTCGAGTCCGATCGCATCGGCTCCGACCCCGGTCCTCATGTCGGAGCCGAGGGGGCTACTCTTGGAGCCCGGGGAGAGTGGTTCGGCCTTGGCTTTTGATGTGGTGGAGAGGGTGCTGTTGAGGAGTTCCAGGTCCCCAGTCCTGGCTGCGGATCCACCCCTCACTCCCTCGCATTTGGGCCTGTCTTCCATCGTCCGGCCCCAGGGACAGCCTGCACCGGCGCTCCAGTTGGTTCCCGTAGGGGAACAGGACCCCATTGGTGAGGCCTCCTCGGACAGCCCTGCTGAGGAGGTTCCTCACAAACGAACGTGCAAGAGGAAGCACTTGGACTCCCCTGAGTCCCTCACGGAGGACACGGACTTAGAGGAAGGGGAAGGTTCCCCAAGGTCACCCCCTGAAGACGTCTCCTTTGGGGACATTATGGAAATGCTGCGTATTAGAGGGGGGTGGTCAGCCCAAAAACCTTCCTCGGATGAGTCTGTGTTTCTGGAGGCATTCGACGCAGGCCTGTCTACCTCTTGGGTGTCCCCCCGGCTGATCCCCTGGTAGACTTGATTACTACCAGGACTTGGAAGGAGCCGGACTCCGTGGAGCCAATCCCTAGAAGACCAGACAAGATACTTAGTCCTCCCCCTGACAAACCAGCATGGAATAAAGGTTCCCCAGTAGATGCCATGGTGGTGGCGGCTGCCACCAAGAAGGAACTAGAGCAAGAAAGTTCCTTGGTCTATCCTCCTGAAAAAGAGTCTCGGACGATGGACCGTATTGGAAAGCAGATGTTTGCTTCAGCCACCTTTTCTATAAGGGCGCTGAATTATCTAGCACACGTCATTAGACTCTAGCGGGATCTGATAAAAGAATATGCTGGAGCTCCCCCAGAGTCCATGGCGGCCGAGGACAAACGGACCTTCTCGGCTCGCATGGCCACTCTAAAGTCAATTTCTAACACTTCCATGCAGCTTCTCTCCCATGCCACGGAGGGAATGGCTAGAGCCAGTGGGGCAGGGGTCACCTTGTGGCACCACGCCTGCCTTCACCTTTGCAACTTTGCGGAACCCTTCAAGGCGTCCTTCGCAAATGCTCCCTTTGATGGTTCTACGCTAGTCCGCAAAACTGTCCGTGACACGCTGCTCCAGGGCGAGAAAGATGGGAAGACACTGTCTGCCATCAGGATCCGCTTCTCGAATCCTCAAAGGTCCTTCTCAAGGAACCAGAGAGGACAAAAGACGATGTGGTTCTGGAAGTCCCAGCAGTCCCATCCTGCTCCGGACCCTTTGTCCTTCAGAGGCAGAGGAGGACAAGGTGGACGCTGGCCCAGAGGCAGAGGGGGGCTGAAGAATTTTGGGTCCAGAGAACCTTTCTCGGACCGACCCACGCAGTAGCCCTGAGGGCTTGCCCGGCTGTCCTTCTCTGGAGGCAGTCGGGGGGGGCAGTTTTCGGAGCACCTACAAAATTGGGAGTCCATTACTGCAGATCGTTGGGTGCTCCGAATAATATCCAGAGGTTACACTATCCCCTTTCTGAATCTTCCCCCACTAACAAAGCGCCTTCCCGATGTCCCACCCAATCAGAGGGAGGCGGCGGCTTCAGAAATAAAGAAGTTGCTAGAAAAAAGGGCCATCCAGCATGTCCCCCAGTGCAATCCGGGTTAGGCAATTACTCCAGGTTCATTTTGGTGCCAAAAAAGACTGGGGACTTAAGGCCAATTCTCGATCTGTCAACTCTAAACCTGTTCATTGCCAAAGAGAAATTCCGGATGGTCACTCTGCAGTCTATTCTCCCTCTTCTACAGGAGAATGACTGGATGTGCTCCATAAACCTCAAGGATGCGTACTACCACATTCTCATGGACAGACGGTCCAGGAGGTTTCTCCGCTTTCGGCTAGGAGCCAGTCATTTTCAGTTCAGGGTTCTCCCGTTCGGCCTCACCACAGCCCCCAGGGTGTTCACCAAGGTCATGGCAGTTGTAGCAGCCCACCTGATACTTCAGGGAATTCAGGTCTTTCCGTACCTAGACGACTGGCTCCTCACCGCCCCCACCAGGCATCTGCTCTGCTCCGCCAGGGATTATTCCTTATCCTTGGCCCAGCATCCAGGCATTACCATAAATTTTCAGAAGTCATCTCTTCATCCTGTGTAGGTTCTGGATTTCATAGGGGCCAGGATAAATACGCTCTAGTCCAAAGCCTTTCTAACAGTGGACAGGTTGCGCAACTTGTCACTCCATGTAATAGCTCTTCTACAGTCCCCAGCCCCGCCTGCAGAATTGGTCCTGAGAGCCGTGGGTTCCATGGCGGCAGCCATCAGCCTTTCACCTCTGGCACGATTGCACATGAGAGTCCTTCAATGGACTCTTCAGGTTCAATGGTCTGTCCTCCTTCACCCATTGGATTCTTCGATTCCCCTAAGCAGGGTTTGCAGGAACTCCCTTCTTTGGTGGCTCCATTCCCAACAGCTGCGGGAAGAGACACCGTTTGTGATGCCTCAACCCCAAGCCACGCTGACCACGGACGCTTCTCGCCTTGGGTGGGGGGGCATTCCATTGGCAGAACCGTCCAAGACATGTGGACCCCTTTAGAGACCGTTCTGCATATCATTGTCTTGGAGATGAGGGTGATGCTTCTAGCATTGCAAGCCCTTCAAGACCTTCTTCCTCTGGGGACTATTGCAATTCAGACAGACAACATGGCAGTAGTCTGGTACATCAACAAACAAGGAGGAACCAGATATTACCCTCTTTGTCGAGAGGCTATGAGAGTTTGGGAATGGACGATTTCCACCAACCGCTTTCTGATAGCAACACACATTCCGGGTCGGTCCAACATTCTAGCAGACAAGCTGAGTTGCTCTATCCTCACACCTTACGAGTGGTCTCTAAACCCATCAGTAGCAAATCAGATCTTCCTCAGATGGGGTCAACCTTGCTGCAATCTTTTTGCTTCTTCTTCAAACGCAAAATGCAGCAAGTGTTTCACTCTAATTCCTCCAACAGGGGATGCTCTGGTTCATGCTTAGCCCCCCGGTCTTATTTATGCTTATCCTCCTCTTCCGTTAATGACAACATTTCTGCAGAAAACTCATCGGTTGGGGAGCAAGATAATCCTCATAGCCCCATTCTGGCCTCGCCAGATCTGGTTCCCTTACCTGTGGTCCCACAGCGTAGCTCCTCCTTGGATCTTAGATCCCATTCTGGATCTGATCTCTCATCCTGCGGGATTACAACCTCCGAACCTGGACGACCTCAAGCTCACGGCTTGGTTGATCCATTTCTACTAATAGCTAGGACTCCCGGTATCTAGTCTCCCGTAAAATCTATTCTGGTGGCGGCGCATAAACCTTCTACCAGGAAGATCTACAGAAGTAAATGGAAGCGTTTTTCCATCTGGCCAAACATAGGGATTTAAGACCCCTTTACTGCTTCCATTCCAACGGCTCTTGAATTCCTGTCCCATATTTTCTACCAAGGAGCCAGTGCATCTACAGTCAAAGTCCAAATGGCAGCCATTTCCCATTTCCACATAGGGGATAACCTTAGTCCCTTAGCATCCGCTAAGATATGCAAAACCCTTTTGAAAGGCACCTTTCTGTTGAGACCTCCGGTCAAGAATGCGGTTCCCCCATGGGACTTAACCTTGGTTCTTCAGGCACTGACGGGCCCACCCTTTGAACCCGCAGCTTCGGTTGAGTTAAAATTCTTATCTTGGAAAACGGCCTTCCTGATTGCAGTTACTTCAGCCAGAAGGGTATCTGAACTTCAAGCTCTTTGTATGAAACCCCCGTATCTGGTCTTCCATAAGGACAGAGTGTCTCTCAGGGCTAACCCTTCATTCTTGCCTAAGGTGGCCTCCGAATCCAATATCAACCAAACCATTAACTTGCCTGTTTTCTTCCCCAACTTTCAGAACAAAGGGGAATACAGGTTGCACTTATTGGATGTGCACAGACAATTACGTTTTTACTTGCGCAGGACAGCGACTACTCGGAAATCGGATCAGCTCTTTGTGTCTTTCGCTAAGCCATCTTTGGGAAAGCCTATTATGAAAGTTAGCTTAGCTAGATGGATATCACACTGCATCGTGCATGCTTATTTAGCTTCTGGCCGGGCTGAACCCTTGGGGGTTCATGCCCACTCTACCCGTTCTATGGCTACTTCTGCAGCATTCTGGTCAAAAGTTCTTCTAGATGACATCTGCTCAGCAGCTACTTGGACCTCTTCTCATACCTTCATTTCTCATTATAAGTTGGATCTGATATCCAGAGGTAGGGCAGCATTTGGCTCTGCAGTGCTCCGGAATATCCTTCCTTGAGGGCCGCCCAAGGTTTTTGGTAGCTGGGGACTCTGTCCCACAGGTTGCTGATCAAATGAAGTTAACTACTTCAGATTAAGAAGTTATGTACTCACCATAATGTTCCATCTGAGTAGTTAACTTCATTTGTCAGCAACCAACCCCCCCCCCCTTCCCCCTAGCCTGTTTCATGGTTTTATCTATGACGGAAGGTTTTCCTTTGTCATGCATCAGGTTAGTGTTCCTCATTCGAGTGTCTTAGATTGTTGGGTTTTTTTTGGGTGCATATTTGGCAAACTCGATCTGAGGACTGGAGGGAGGTAGCAGGGTATTATGGGTAAGGGGGAGGAGCTGAGAGCTCGGATCTTTTAGCTTGGAAAGCTGCCGGCTCTGATCCGATACCCACAGGTTACTGACAAATTAAGTTACCTACTCAGATGGAACGTTATGGTGAGTACATAACTTCTTATTTACTGAGATGCTGAAAGATCTGAGGCATCTGTTGCTTCCAGTTAAATATAAGTGGCTACTTTTGCTCTTATATTGCACCTTTAATTTGTATTTGCATTCTACTGTCTGTTTGAATTGTCAGAACTGTTTTTGAACAGATTTTACTGCATACTGCACTAGTTTGAGTTAAAAGGGTTGCTTCTCGTTTTAGTTAAGCACTGCATCTCCACTTGCTTGCATGTAGCACACTATTGTGCATTGCCACTCAGTGGTAGTTATCATTGGTGGTTATAGTCATAAACTGTTTGTTTATTACATTTTCCCTTAGCACTTTGCCTGTGGTCCTACAGAGGTTTTTGTGGCCCTGCTCTACTGTCAGGTAGAACACTAAAGCCTAGCCTCAGAGGTACCAACACACCTCTCTTTCACTAGCCATTCCTAAGTGTGACCTCTCTTCCTGATCATATAGATTTACCTAACACTATGGATGTACAATTTCCCACAGTTTCTCCAGCCAGCTTGGTCAACATGGACATCCTGAGACAGTGTAGTAACTGCCTCATATTCATCGACAGCCCTCTACTCTTAGTCCACACAAACTCAACATATGAGAGATGCAACTATATTAAGAACCTTGAATCCATGCGCTCTCACACACACAGTCAGTACATATGACATTGAGCAGGTTATCAGCATGCACACCTCACCTCCTACTCCACCCAGACCCACATTACACATAACCTACTTATGCGGAGGTCCTCACCAAAAACATACGTAAACACCATAGACCTCCCAAACACATACTCAAGCACAGTACACATAATACCTCCTCTGCAGAAATACAGTAGCTCACACACCATTGTCTCACCCGTCAAGCCCTTAAGGCTAAACATAAAATCAAACATATTATTCATAGGTGATTCCATCATGAGGCACAAAGATATCCCTCTCACCAGGTTGGATAAGGAGAAGGTTACGGTCAGCTATCTGTCAGATGCCAGACTCCGCCATATCACACATGCACTCAAGTCTCTCAACAACAAGTACTGTTATGACTCTGTCATAGTCCATGTTGGTGTGAATGACTTGAGATGTACCTCTCTGGACTGTATGAAGAGAGACATGACTGAGATCTCAGACTAAGTGTCTCAGGCTGGTATGTCCCTAACCTTAAGCAACATTTTACCTTCACCTAGGATGATGCCTCAGTACAAACAGAAAATAATTAACTTCAATAATTGGCTTAGTTTCTGGTGTCATTCTAAGGGGATACAGTATCTGTCAGCCTGGGTTGACATGATCGACATGATCAATAGACCTCAATGCTTTGCCAGAGACAGTCTTCACCTGTCACCTCTGGGATTTTGGCTACTAGCAAAGGTTCTTGCCACCCCTATAGTGCCTTTTTTAAGCAGTGTCTCAAGGACAAAATTCCAGACATTTCAGAATTAAAAACTCCATCTAAAAACATCCTCAAGGTTATGCTGCTAAATACTAGGAGTCTTAACATGAAACTGCACCAACTGGAAGCAGTTCTCACCATGGAAGACATAGACATTTGTGCAGTCACAGAGACCTGGTTCAAGGCTGTGGAGAACACTCCAGCCATATCAGGCTGCAACTCCTTCCACACATTCAGACCACAAACTGAAGGTGGTGGTGTATCAATATTCATTAAAGATAAATATACCTACAGATTGGTTAGACAGCATGATTCCCTGGGGATACTTCAGGTGCAATTAACTGTTTGGAGGACACCCATTCAACTTATTGCCAGGTACAGGACCCTCTGCATGAATCAGGACACCCACTCTGCTTATTTGGGTCTACTTGAGTCTGTCAGGATACATCTGAACACCATGGTTTTGGGCAACTTTAACTACCCATTCATTGAATGGATAAATTACCCATGAGCAAACTCACTTGCCCAAAGGTTCCTTGACTTCATTAACTCCTGTGCACTGGGCCAACTGGTTGACACCCCTACAAGGGGTGCCAACATCCTGGATTTGATTCTTACCAATATGAGAGACCACTGTAGCACCCCCCACTGCGAGGTCTTCCTTGGTGAGATCTGACCACAGATCAGTCTCATTCGAAGTAACTATCACACCTGACCCCCCCCCCCCCCAGCAGCAACTCAACTAAACTAAAAAAAAAATGCTCCAAAGCAGATTATAACCTGTTGCAGGATGGTATAAATAGCTTCACTGCACCTCCCTCCCTCAGATGGAATTGGCAACTATACCGAGTTCTACACAAATGTGTATAACTGCATTGACTCGGCCATACCTGATATGACCAAAACAAGCTTCTCAAAGAAAATAAAACCTGCCTGTTGGACAACTGCCATTAACAGGCTTTATAGTAACCGGAAGAAATTGCTGTCTAAGAGTAAGAGGGAGCAAGGCTTAAATCGGAAATGCTCCCTCCTCAGCTTAAACAAGCAAATAAGACTTCTTGTGAAGTTCCCCAAAGCTAACTATGAATCCAAATTAGCTTCCTCAACTAAGGACAACCATAAAGCATTCTTTAGTTACATCCATAACCTAAAAGGAAAGACCCAGATTTGTGCCATACTGGTAGTTAATGATACCACACATACTGAGCCAGTGGACATTGCTAGCCTGTTTAGCCAACAGGTTCTGTGAAAACTTCACTCTACTGTCCCTGCCACACGGACTCCATGACATCCCTACCACCTGTCCTCTACCTTGTATCTCTAACGAGCAGGTCGTGAATGCCTTCTCTAAGGTCAAAAACATAGCATCTGTGGGACCTGATAACATCCCAGGCTGTGTCGTACATGGGCTCAAACTAGAATTGGCAACCTCGTTAGGTACTCTTCTCAATCATAGCCTAAGCACCAGCTTTGTCCCAGCTGAAGGAAAAAGGTCACCGTTATCCCCTTACACATAGGTGGTGCTTCCACTGACCCTGGGAACTGTAGGGCTATTAGCCTGACTAGCCTTATCTACAAGGCCATGGAGAGTGTCATCATGGACCTTATCAGCAAAGATACAGGTAATCCCCAAACACTTGACCCTACTCAGTTTGGATTTGTCAAAGGGAGATTATGCCTGTTAAACCTGGTGGACTTCTTTCAGACAGTCACCGAAGCCCTTGATGAGGAGAAATCTGTGCATGCAGCCTACCTAGACTTAGTCAAGGCTTTTGACACTATCCTCCACTCAGCCATCATTGATAAACTCACCAAACTAGGTATTAACCCTTATATCATTAGATGGATCGCTAACTGGCTCACTGTTAGAACCCATATAGTCAAAATAGGGGAATTCACCTCCAGCAGCAGACCTGTAACCAGTGGTGTTCCACAGGGATCAGTCCTGGGACCTCTGCTGTTTGGAATCTATTTCTCCAAAGTACATGCTAAAACTAAAGGTCTGTGGCTGACAAAGTTTGCTGATGACTGCAAACTGGGAGTGGTCATAGAATCTCCAAAGGATGTCAACATCCTACAAGAGGTTTTAGCAAACAAATGATTGGTGCCAAAGTCATGCTCTTAAACTCAATGCAAAAAAAAATGTGTTATCATCCATTTTGGTAAAAGTGATGTTCCTGCTAACTACTCAGTGGTGAGAGACCTGGGCACACAGGTTGACAGCAATCTTACCTTTGATCACCATTTCTTCACAGTGGTAAGAAGGGCATGATATATTGCTCATGTCATAGGTAAAGGCATTGCCTCCAGAAAAAAAGAAGTTATAACCTCCCTGCACTCTTCCCTCATCAGGCCAATAATTGAGTACAATGCCCCTTTTGGTATGTATCTTTCCAAGCACCTGTAGCAATTGGAGAGACAACAAAGATTCCTCACAAGGAAAAATCAAGGTCTTCAGCATCTGTCTTATGAGGATCATCTGAAATCACTGTCACTTTATTCTGTTTCATGCAGACTACTCAGAGGCAATATCTGCCTTGCATATAAGGCAATCTTTGATCCTGCTTTATTGGAAGTGCTGTATATCCGTAAGTCAAATGGTGTACACAGGTTACTTGATCTAAAGGCCTTAACCTGGTATGTGACATAAATAAAACCTGCTGGAGGAACATATTTGTCTCACAGAGGTTACCACACCTTTGGAACAGATTCCTGCTTCATGTCAAGCAAAGCACCTCATTGGTGGTCTTCAGATGCAGTCTGGACGATTGGATGGGTAACCATAAATTCACCTCAGTGGTTCCACCTGTGTCCCTCTTGGACAAGGGCAATAGGTGCTGATCATGGAAATAAGTGTAAAACTTGGCTAGGCTTGAAAGGGCCCTAGGGTCATTAGCCTAGTAACCTCCTATGATCCTATGATCATGCTGTTTGATAGCTAACCAGGCAAGCAGATCATCTGTTGTATCAAATGCACCATTCAGACATTTTATTATTTCTGCAACACATTTTTTAGAATGCTTACAGCTCTGATGAAATACAGTGGCAGTCCAAAAAATGTATATCTGCACAGTAGGGTGCTGAAAATACATATCAGTGAGCTGGTCTCATCCCATTTGATGTACCAAGAATCTTGATTAGCATCTAGCACAGAAAAGTGTGTGATACTTTACATAGTTGAAACAGCACATTCGACTCCCTGTAGTTAAAGGTATTCCCTTTTAATCACAGTGTTTAAAATTTGGGGGTCTTTGGAAAATCCTTAGCTTGTCTTTGCTTCACAGCTTTAACTATGATATTAATCCATTCTTTTGACTCAGAATCTTTTTAATAATTACACAAATAGTCTCCATTCTTTGCAGTTCTTGCTGTATTCTGACAGTGATCTAAAAATCAAAAGAACATCCATAATGTAAAGATTAATAATAAGATCAAAGGAAAATTGCAAATAGCAGAACAATTGTTGGATTTCACTCATCATTCACAGTTTCCATGAACGTCATCAGTTCTGTTGAAATTGAAGCAACTGTTACTGAGTATGTTGACATTGTGCATTTTAATTAAAGTTTGATGTTATGTAGTCCAATCTTGCCTACATTCTTACCTGTGGGTTCGGAGCCGAATGTCGTCTCCGACTCGGCCAAACTTTTTTTAGCTCAAAGTCTTTCTATTGGCTGGGCTAAGATGGTATCCCATGCTGCACTGCTCTCTATCCCCAGATCTCATTTGCCGCTCGTGTAGCTCGGATGTGGTCTCGCTCTTGGCTGTAGCTAAGTACCCTTTTTCTTCTTTATCAGAGAAATTTTTTGCAAAAAAGCTATTTTAATAGCTATTGTGTGTTCTTGTCTTGTCTTGTGGAAAAGTTGTATTTTTGATAGTTTTTTTCTGTGGTATCCTACTAGCTGTTTCCATCGGGCTAGGCCCATTTTCAGTTCGAGGACCTAGTCTGTCCCCTTGCTTTCCTTGTGTCATAAAAGTTTACTGGGCTAAAATACATTTAAATTAGAGGTATTAGTCCTTCCCCTCTTGTGTTTGTGTCTAAGGATCGTTTAACTTAGAGATCTTGTGGTATTCTGTTTGTTGTAGGCTTTTCCCACCTTGTGACTGTTTGACCATTGGTCCATTTATTCAGTGGTTAATTGTTGTTGGTTAACTATGTCCAAAGATATTAAGGAGCACAAGCCCTCGGGCTTCAAGAAATGCTCTAGGTGCAGTTATAAAATGTCCATTACCGATGGACACTCTGTCTGTGTGTATTGTCTGGGAGCGATTCATCTCCAGGAGTCGTGCAGCTTCTGTCATGCCTTTAGTCCGCGAGTTCTTCAGGAAAGGAAGAATAAATTGATTTTGAAGAGACTTCTGAAACCCTCCTTCCAGGAGGGTCTGGAGAGTGCTTCCAGCTCTAAGGCAAAATCCTCTAAATCAAAAAAGAGATCTCTGGCTCCATTAGTCTCCTCGGAGCCACCGGAGAAAATAGCAAAGTCTGCTTCGACATCCTCTGCTCCATTGTCCTCGGGGCCACAGAAAGTGTCAGTTGTTATGGAACTTGCTTCGGCTCCAATCTTCTTGGAACCTGTTCGGAGCCGATCGCCTAGCATTAGGCCAGTATCCCCTCCTCGCAGGTCCCCTTCAGAGAGGAGGTCTCGATCTCCTTCTCTATCCTCCAAATCTTTCAGGGCCTTATCTGATGTGGATGTCGATAGAGTGGTGCAGGGACTCCTTCAGTCACCAGTTCTGGCAAAATTGTTCTTGGTTGCTTCGATACTTCCTCCTCCGAGCACACCTCAGCTTTCAGAGCCGGAGTGCTCGGCTCCATGTGATGTCCCTAGGTCGGTTTTCGACAGCCCCTCCTGGCTTATCGGTACCGACGTCAGCTCTGACCCCGTCAGCACCATCCACGGGGTTCAGGTCTCAGGATTCTTCAGTCAGACCCGAGGGAGAGGCTTCGGGACATCTCTCGGCTCCTAGTCTCCCTCTCGATGCTTCGGCGCTGGGAAGTTTGACTCCTGTCATGGCTTCGGAGGCTGGTCATTCTTCGAACTCGGGAGGACCAGCCTTCGAGGCCATGTGGAGCGCACTGGCCAGGTCGTCAGTGGCATCATGCGGGTCGGTCATTCTGTCCCCTACTACACCGGTGCAGGTCTCTGATCACCATCTATAGCTAGACAGTGGAGCTCCATGAGTGGTCCCCACATTTCTGAGGGCCCCTCAGAGTTTTTGCCTGAGGAACCACCCAGAAAGAAGATGTGCAAGAGGAAGCACTTAGATTCCCAGGATGAGTCTCTCACATCGGACACCGACCTCGAGGAATTGGAGGGGTCCCCTAAGTCGGCCTCTGAGGATGTTTCTTTGTCTGACATCCTAGAGATTTTGAAGCAGAGAGGTGACTGGCCATCCAAAGCCCCCTCCGAGGAAGAGTCGGTCTTCTTGAAGGCCTTATGTGCTCAGCCCTCCACCTCCTGGGTTTCTCCACCCTTCGATGAGCTTCTGGATTTGGTTTGTTGAAGGGTGTGGGAAACTCCTGACTCTGTGGAACCAGTCCTCAGGAGACTCAGTAAATTTTTGTCTGCTCCTCCTGATAAGGAATTTCTGTCCAAGGGAGTCCCTTTGGATACCATGGTGGTGGCAGCTGCCACTCAGAAGGAATTAGCCGAGACTTCTTCCACCGTCCATCCCCCTAACAAGGAATCTAGGACCATAGACCGGTACAGGAAGCATGCTTTTTCTTCAGCGACATTTACCTTACGGTCACTGAATTATTTATCACACTTTACACGGCTCCAGAGAGATCTCCTTAAGGAGCTTGGAGATACTCTCATGGGTAACGTTTCTGAGATGGTGGCCTAGATGGTCAACACTCAGATGTCTACCCTCAATTCCATTGCAAACTCCTCCATGAGGCTAATCTCCTATGCAGCCGAAGGAGCGAGTAGGGCAGTAAGTTCAAGAGTTGCTTTTAGGAGGCAGGCCTGGATGTGCCTTTGTCATTCCGTGGAGGCCTTCAAGTCTTCATTCACCAATGCCCCTTTTGATGGTTCCTCTTTGTTCGGAACCAGGGTGAAAGACACTCAGGTGCGAGCAGGAGGGAAAAACTCTGTCTGTCGTAGGAGTCTGTTTTTCCCTTCCCTCTAGGCCTTATCCCAAGGCCCAGAGGGGTGGCAAAATGTAGTTCAAGAAATCAGAGGTTTTTTTTCCCAGTGCACAAGGTGAGCCCCCCTCCAGAGGCAGGGGAGGGGGTGGTTATTCAGGGAGACACCACCCTAGGGGCAGAGGAGGCCCCCGCAACTCGGGAGACCGCGATTCCTTTCGTGGTTCTCCCTACCGCCGCTCCTGATGTGAGGCCTGACTGTGCGTTTCCGGAGCCAGTCGGGGGTGAATCTCATTATACCCATAGGCCTGGCAAGACATCACCCAGGACCAATGGGTTCTACGAATAATTTCCGGAGGATATGTCATCCCCTTCTTGTCAAATCCCCCTCCAATCAAGAAAATCCCGGGATGTTCCACCCAGTCAAAGGGATTACGCAGCTTCAGAAGTTTCAAAGTTGCTAGAAAAAGGAGCCATTCAACATGTCCCCTCAGACCAGATCGGATTAGAGACTTACTCCAGATTCTTTTTGGTGCCAAAAAGGACAGGGGACCTGAGGCCCATATTGGATCTCAGTCAATTGAACACCCATGTGCAAAAGTCCAAGTTCCGAATGGTCACATTGCAGTCTAAGAAGTGTGGATGTGCTCCATTGACCTCAAGGATGCTTACTACCACATAAAGATGGACAGGGCATCCAAAAGTCACCTACGCTTTCGTCTGGGAGCCAGTCATTTCCAGTTTCGCGCCCTGCCCTTTGGTCTCACCACAGCTTACAGGGTGTTTACCAAATGCATGGCAGTGGTGACTGCTCACTTGAGATGTCAGGGATTCCAAGTGTTTCCGTATCTGGATGACTGGCTCCTTACTGACACCACCAGGCATCTACTACTTCAGACCAGGGACGCTACTATCAACCTATGTTAACAGTTGGGCATCATATTGAACAGGGAAAAATCTGCCTGGTTGCCCTCACAGCATGTCACTTTTATAGGTGCCGAACTAGACACCATCCTCATGAGGGCGTTTCTACCACAGGAAAGAATCAGAGTCCTACAACAACAAGTTCACGCCTTGCTCCCTCTGAGAAGAGCGAAGGCAAGATGGGTCCTCCAACTGTTGGGGACAGTGGCTGCTAGAATTATGTTAGTCCCCCTGGCAAGGTTACATATGAGACTCCTTCAGTGGCTACTCTTTGCCCAGTGGTCTCTTCAATGTCTTCCACTTTCTCACCCTATTCTACTCACAGACAGGTGCAAACAGGATCTCATTTGGTGGCTTCGCACCGACAACCTGAATGCGGGAAAGCCCTTTGTTCCTGCACCCCCAGTTGCCATGTTGACCACAGATGCCTCCCAGATGGGGTGGGGGGGACATTATCTAGGCAGGACAGTCCAAGGCATGTGGCAATAGCACGAGATACATCTGCATATCAGTGTCCTGGAGATGAGTGCTGTGCCACTAGCGTTGCAAGCACTTCAGAGTTTTCTTCCTCTCAGGACTATTGCAATCCACTCTGAACAAGTAGGGAGGAACCAAGTCTTATCCCCTTTACAGAGAGGCCATGCAAGTGTGGCAGTGGGCAGTGTCTTCCCAACGTTTTCTGGTGGCAATGCACATTCCGGGGAAGTCCAATGTGATCGCAGACAGGCTAAGCAGAGCTATTCTGATGCCTTATGAGTGGTCCTTGAACTGTCAAGTTGCAGAATAGATCTTCCGCAGGTGGGGTCAGCCTTGCTGCAACCTTTTTGCCAGCTCCCTCAATGCCAAATGCAGCAGCTACTTCACGTTGATCCCCCCTCAGGGGGAATCACCCAGGATTGGCCCTCCAGTCTACTATATGCCTTCCCTCCGGTCCCCTTGCTGTCAAAGGTTATTCAGAAAGCGCAATCCTTGGGAAGCAAAATGATTCTGATTGCCCCACACTGGCCTCTTCAAATTTGGTTCCCCTTTCTCCATCCCTATCTCATGGATGCTCCTTGGATTCTGGACCCACAACCAGACTTACTGACACACATGTCAGGGCAGCTCCATCCCTCTCTTCGAACCCTCCGGTTGACAGCCTGGCTACTCCACTTCCGTCATTAGTTAGGTTTCATAATTTTTCACTGGAGGTGGTTCATATTTTATCTTCCTCTCATAAGCCCTCGACCAGGAAGATTTATTACAGCAAATGCTAGAGGTTTTCAATCTGGGTGCATACCAAAAAGATTGACCCTTACACAGCTTCAGTTTCGTCTGTATTGGAGTTCTTGTCTATGTTCTTTAACCAGGGTTCAGTGGCCACAACCATTAAAGTCCAATTGGCGGCGATTTCTACCTTTCATGTCGCAGACGAGCCTAGCCTGATGGCACATAGACTCTGTAAGGCTTTTCTGAAGGGCACTTTGTTACTTCGTCTTCCAGTATTGGAACCTGTTATACCTTGGGACTTAAACTTTGTTCTACAGGGTCTTACTTCACCCCCTTTGAGCCTGCAGCCACTTGCAATTTAAAATTCTTAACTTGGAAGACTGTCTTTTTAGTAGCCATCACGTCAGCCAGACGCGTTTCGGAGCTTCAAGCTTTATCAATCAAACCCCCTTATTTGATTTTTCATAAGGACAGGGTTTCTCTCAGACCGAACCCCTCTTGTCTTCCCAAAGTGGCGTCAGTCAGTAACCTTAACCAATCTATTGAATTGCCAGTGTTTTTTCCCCAGTTCTCTAACAATGCAGAATTCAAATTTCATCAATTGGATGTGCACAGACAATTACGTTTTTATTTGCACAGAACAAAAGACCTCAGAAAATCTGATCAGTTGTTTGTTTCATTTTCAGAAAACAGAATTGGGTCTCCTGTTTCCAAAGTCACGTTGTCCAGGTGGATTTCCAGTTGTATTTCCTTCATTTATTCCTCAGGAGGTAAAGATTTACCATTCCAGGTGAAGGCTCACTCTACTCGGTCTGTATCTACATCTACAGCTTTTCAGGCCAGATTGTCTATGGATGATATTTGTGCTGTGGCTACTTGGGCATCTCCTCATACCTTTGCTGCTCATTACAAGTTAGACGTGGTATCTAGGGACAGGTCTTCTTTTGGTTCCACTGTGCTCAGGAGTATTTTCCACTGAGCCTCCCAGGATTTAGGTGCTGGGGACGCTGTCCCACAGGTAAGAATTTAGGCAAGATTGGACTACATAACATCAAGAAGTTATGTACTCACCATAATGTTCGATGTATGTAGTCCATCTCGTTAGGTCTGGTTTCAGAGCTCCCTTCATTCTTGGTTTGTTCTTCCTTTCCTTAGGTGTTGTTATGCATGGAGAATGAGTGCTGGTGCTCACAGGAAACTGGATCTGGGGATAGAGAGCAGTGCAGCATGGGATACCATCTTAGCCCAGCCAATAGAAAGACTTTGAGCTAAAAAAGTTTGGCCGAGTGGGAGCCAACATTCGGCTCCGAACCCACAGGTAAGAATGTGAGGCGAGATGGACTACATACATTGAACGTTATGGTGAGTACATAACTTCTTGTTTTCACTGTTGGAAATTTTCAATTTATCACTTCTAACAGTTACAGTTACTCTCTTTAGTACACAAATTAGTGGTACTACTGCTGGAGAAATTTTAATGGCTGTTCTGTTTTCTCATTTGGTGGTTCCTTGGAAATCACTTAATCACTTATATTGGAAGAAAAACTATTGCTTGAGATAATGATGTGCTGTTTTAGAGAGTTTCTTATTTCTCTGATGTGCATAAGTTGAGTTGGTATATGTAAGTTTGGGGGTGTGAAGGCTTACCTCTCACATTGAGGATGCAGTGGGGCTTGCTCCTTGCAAAGCTTTTCATCTGTTTTATTACAATATACGCTAAGCACTACACCTTACTAACAATCTTATCCTGTTCCATCTTATTTTTGTTACTTTTCACTTAAATATAGCTGCTTGTATTTATTTATTTATTTTTAATTTGTTGTCTTACTGAGTTACTGACTGTGCTGTATTCTGGTAGCTTTATTAAAAAAAAATCTGCTGCAGACTATGGAAAACATGCCCTCCCACTACAGAACTTTTTCTCCCCCCCTCTAATACATCATCAGAAGGTGGGTCCGGATGACATGGAAATGGGAAGTAATTGAACAGTTGCTCAGCATACAGTAAACAGAAATACCAGCTTATTAAACGTAATAAATATAGGTCCACTGAAGTCATTAAGGTAAAAAAAAAAAAATGCACATTTTAAAATAAGAAAGCCCATTTTACAAATTGAGGGCATAATTATAACAAAAAAAGGTAAAAAAAAAAAAAAACCTTTGCACTTAATATTTAAGGATCTTAAGGTATTACACCGTACAGAGTAGCTTGATCAGGGTTTTTCTTACAGTTTTTACTGAATGGTTTGCCTGTGTTACCTTTTACTGTGAATGTGGTGTGCGTGTATGTGTGTGTGTGTGTGTCTGTGTGTAATTTGAGAGTCACTGATATATGTGAAATTTTGTGTGTGTGTGTGTAATTTTACAGTCACAGGTTACATAGGAATCTGTCTGTGTTAATCAGATTGAGGTATGTGTGCACTTCGACAGTCACAGAGTAACAAGAATTTGTTAGTCAAACTAATTAGCTTGTTTAGTCCACCCTTCATTGTTTGTACTTTAATGTATTGTAATCTTGAAAAGTAAGTAAGGTACTGCAGAACAAGTATTAGAAAGTAACATGTTTCCTGTGTCACATTCAGTGTATCTGCTTAAGTTCATAGTTCATAGTTCATAGATTAGTACTAAGCTACCTGCCCTTGCGAGCCATTTTAAGCCTAGCCAATTATCCTTTGTGAGATTCAAACCCTGCACCTTGTGTTTGTAAGGCAAACACCTTAACCATTAGGCCACCCTTAATAGTATGGAGACTTCATTACAGACTCCTGGAAGTAATTCATTATTACATGCTTTCAGTTCTGAGTAGTTTAGACCTATTTAAGCATTTTGGACACTAGTACTCTGTACAGCAATACTGCATAGTAGAACCACAGATGGCACAACATTGGATTTAGGTTCACCTGTGACTGGGAGAGTCAGTCAAACTGACAGTTTTGGGTTTGGCTGAACAGAAGAAGAAAAAATGTGGGTGCTATAGTTGTGTTCTCTAACCACTGCCAGTTTGAATCGCAAAGTAGTGAGAGATGACAAAAGGAAAACAGTAACATAATTCTGAGGTGCTTTTGCCAGTGAAGTGGGCTATTAAGGAACCAGTTGCCTTTGTTGGTGGAATATCAGAAGGCTTGGGGTTGCATTCCCACCCCATGTGATTGAATTTTTTTTCCCATTACTAGCACTGTAGTGTAGCAATAGGGAGTGATGCACTCCATAGTGTGCCTTAAACCAACGACCCTTCTTGAGTTGATGGTAGCATGGGTAGTCATAAAAAGATCCCCTATCACTTATGAAAAAAAAAGTAAGGGAATTTTTTTGGTGCCCTGGCTAAATTTCCCCTTGTCAGTATTAATACCATTTCAGGTCTAGCCTGAGAAGAAGTGGCAGGACTAGTGATACTAAGCCAGTCAATGAAGGGTGAGTAAAAACATTAATTGATTAATTTAAGACTGAGTCAGTAATATTGCTTTATGGAGTTGGTGGTGGCACCTGGAATATGCTGCTTGAGGGAGGGATGGAACCTAGGTCCAGGACAGGTAAAAGAAAAAGAATGGAGAAGTGAAAAATCAGCTGCAAAGTGCTACAACAACAGCACACACACACACACACACACACACACACACACACACACACACACACACACACACACACACACACACCCCTTTGGACCAATAATCATCTTTCACTGTTTGTTTCATAAGCTGTGAAGCAGTTCATTTCAGCACTGATAAACTTTCAAGTATGAAGACTTTCTTTGAGGAAAAAATATTGAATTATTTTCTGTGATTTATATCTGCATTTTTGTTACAGATCCCCAACCCCTTGTCACATTGCTTCTGATAAAACCTTATGCATGGCCCAGAAGTATGTCAAAAATCCTTCGAAAACTAGACCTGGAGAAGTTTCAGCTGGTGGGAATTAAGCTGCTGACTTTGCACCAAAGAAATGCTTCAGCTGTTATCACAGTGGATAAAGATCAGGTTAGTGACTTATTTGGCATTAAGTTAATACTATGACATAAAAAAGGAAAAGACAGAATTAAGAAATACTGCTTGAGCTTTATATCACACTGGAAATGGCAGGAAACAACAGGTAATGCTCTCACATATATTGAGGCTGGCAAACAATTGCAGTCCATACTTTATTTTTTCCCTAAAATGTCATCTGAAGAATTCCTCAGCATTGTTTTGCTAGAATTTATATTTACAAATATCAGATGGAAAGGCAGTATAGTCAGGTGAACATCATGAAAAATATTGCTGTCAGTAGCGGAGAGTTTATCTGACTTTGAGCGAGTATATTATAGCAGTCCATACTAATGGATTTGTGTTCTTAACCTTTCCCCATTTCCTGTATCCTTATGAAGTTTTGCAGCACAGCTCATGTTCTAACCCAAGCCTATATTAGTCTTACAAATGTTTAAACTGATGTTGATAATTTCTCGCCAAATCAAACCTGACATGGTCTTTTTCAGTTCTAATTACCATCCATTGTGGTAATTGACCTCCATGGAAGCTTCTAGATATTCAAACTCTTAAATTCTTAGCCTTAATAAATAAAAATTCACTTGTGCAGATAGTTAACCTACTTAGTAGATGACATAATATTCTTGACATTATCCTAATTAATGTTGCCGCTATTTGTACCACCTTCTGTTTTTTCCATCCCTGGTTAAGTCTGACCATAAACTTGTAACCTTCTCTTTCAAGAGCTTTAAAACTCTTGTAGTTAGTAATTTCAAATTCAAAGATATGAAATGGATAAACCTTCTCAAATTGTATGATGAGTTATCCAAATTCACCTATAGCATCACCAAACCTGACAGCAACAAAGTTGTTATTTGTACATAGAAGTACTGTCCCTATATAGATGTGTACCTAGGTCTGGCCATCCCTACTAGAGCCAGATATAATGGGAAATTCAAGAATCATCCACCCTGGTGGCTCATCAGCTTGAGTAAATTCTGTAACAAAATAAAAAAAAAACTTATTAAATCATGCAATTAATCTAAAATTCCTCGTATTAAAGACTGCATCAAGAATATCAGCAAGAAACTAAAAAAAGACTTTTCCCAGGGCCAGTAAGGCAAATTATTAACTTAAATTAGCTTATGAAACCAAATATGATTAAATATATGTCCTTCTTTGGTTCCATTAGAAAAATAAGAAATAACAATCAACTACCAATCCGCTGTGGCAACCCCTAACCGGGAAAAGCCGAAAGACACAAAGTGTTAACATGCCCAAAATGGCACCACTCTCTCAGACACAGCAAGAATAGCAAATATACTAGCAGGCAAATTTAGTCCAATACCCCTGAGACAACTATCTTAGTTCCACAAATACGCAAATTCCTAACATCTCCTAGTATTACAAAGGAAGACACACTGAGGGTACCTAGTAAAACCTGAAATACTTCTCTCACAAGGTCTGATAATTTACCTGGTTGTCTAATAAATAGTGCTCAAGACCTTGTGGAACCATTCCCTAAATAGTTTAACCTGAGCTTACCTACAAAATTTTACTCTGAAGTATGGCACACTGCACTGGTGATGCCTCTACACAAGGGTGGCTGTACCACAGACCCAAAAAACTATAGGCCAATTAACCTGACTAGTATAATTTGCTATAGAGTGCATCATGTCTGATCTCATAAATTAGGATATCGTAATCCTTACCAAGACAGATCCTTGTCAGTTTGGTTTTGTCAAAGGGAGATCCTGCCCACACAGTTGAGTTTTCTTCTTCGCGAAGGTTACACAGGCTGTAGCCAGCAGTCATTCTACTCATACAGCTTATTTGGACGTAGCCAAAGCATTCACACTGTACCCCAAGTTGGCTTTTTTAATAAGCAAAGTGTCTTAAAAATGGATCCAAAGACAAAACTCGTATAGTTAAGGTGATGGGCGCCTCTTTGGAAAGTATGAAGGTAGCTACTGGTGTGCCCTAGCGATGAGTACAGGGCTCTGTCATTTTCAGCATTTACTTCTCCAGAGTAGAAATCAGGACCTTTGGTTAACTAAGTTTACAGCAGGTAGCTGCAAACTATTTGTTCATGTCAAATCTCCCTCTGATACTCATTTATTACAGAAGGAACTAACCTTCATAAACAAGTGGAGTGTGAAAAATGTGGGTGCTAAAACTGAATAGCATTTAGTAAACATCTCTCTCTCCCCTAATATACAGTATAGCTAGTGCCCCACTCCAAAATGATAATGTAGTCGTGAGTCTTGGAACCTAGGTCAATAATTGCCTCTCTTTCAAATACCATACAGCAGTAGTAAGAAAATACTTCTGTTTAGCACTACTGATATCTAAAAGGATATCATCTGAGTCAAAAGAAAGTTATCATCCTTGTGTTATTCATCCCTAATTAAGCAAATTATTGAAAGGCATGCCCCCTCTGGAATGTACCTTTCTAAACATATCAAGCAACTGGAAAGGCCCCAGAAGTTCCTAACCAAAACAACTGTTGTCTTAAAGTCCCTGAGCTGCCAGGAAGGACTTGAATGGCTCTCCTTTTGCTTGGCTTTTTATAGGCTCTTACGTGATGGTCTATCTGTGCATTGTATCTATGCCATTAGAACCCCATCTTCCTTGATCTTCTGTATCTTCACCAGCCAAATAACTTCACTAATACCATTTAAATCTCAAACAGCCCATAAATAAAACACGCTGGAGAGACAATTGATTTTCTAACTCCTACCACACCTATGGAACAGACTTTCCCCTGGAAGTTTGACAACTTGTCACCCTGGCATCCTTCAGTAATAAACCTGGATAATTGGATAGGTATTGGGAACTGACATGCTTTGTTGTACTTGAGTGTGGGGGGTAAAATATTTCAGTTGATATTGGCAAAGCATAAATGGTCTTATGATTCAGTTGCTTTGTATTTTCTAGAATGCAGTTTTGCTGAGATTACCTCTTTCCTCAGTTATTATTGAAGAAAGTAAAAAAAGATTTAGATAAAAACCTTTTTTTAGTCCTTTAGATGAAAAGTACTGATGTCTGATTAGGAATGAAGAGGATATCCACTTGTTTACATTATTCCCTTTTAAGGTTTTCCTTTTTTCCTTTAGATGGTTAATCTGTGTGACCTTCTGCTTGCTCTGATATCTGGAGAAGCAGACTGACAGAAGTTAGAGATAGAAAATTGTCCTTTTCCTGCATATAATCATGTATATCCATGACATTTCTAATTTATCTGACTTGTGTGGCCTCTGCTGTCATTCATAATTGTACAAATCATACAAAATGTACTTACCGTGTTTTTAAATTTTATCTTAAGCTATTTGTTAACCAGGTAAGCCCACTGGACAAAGCGTTCCTTTTCAGTGACAGCCTGAGAATATTGTCTGGTTTAGGTGATTCGAACAGAGTAACACAGTAGGCAAATGGGGGTAGAAAGAGTCAGATGCTGTACCATTGACTTCATTATGCTGTACATTAACAGCTTCAAGCCTTAATCCTCTGCACCACCATACTGATTCCATATATAACAATTCAACCATTCTGTCTTAATAAACTGTCCAGCAAGTCTTTCAGACTGTTACACATGATTTTTCTTGATCTAGATTTATGTGTACAGGTAACCATCATCCTTGTTTTCTAATGCTCTCCTACCCTTTAATAGCCATGCCACAGATACCAATAATAAAACATTCCCTTACCGCCACCAACAGGCAGAAATATACTAACTAGAGTAATTTTTGTTTATAAAGGCCTCTTGACACTTTAAATCACTTTTCATAAATCATCTGCATTTTTGGCATCCTCATGACAGCCTGTCACAAGACAAAAATTATCTAAACAACAGAACCTTTATACATTCAAAATTTATATGACAGTCTCCACCCTTCACAGCCAAATCTCACAAAGCAACTTCTGTAGAAATACATTACTAGTAGGTGTTCCTGATGGCTAGGGCCTTGGACTGTTATTGTTCACACAATTTATTTTTCCTATCTCCAGTTATTTTATATTCAGATTACTTTCACTCTCCAGCATATATTTTAATTCAGAAGATGTTTAATAAGACTTCCTTATGTATATATGTCAATCACCCACCAGCCACTCCAGCAAAATGCACTAGAAAGCTTAGGGATGTAAAGTAGAGGTGTTCTAGGGTTGTATAGCATTAAGAGGAGACATAAATGTGGCTGTTAACCCAGGATGAGATGCCACATCTAAACTGCACTGTATCCAGAATTTAGAGCTACAGTGCATAAGGGGGTACATGATTCCTATTTGACAGGTGTATTCTCACTGGAGTTCTGCCTTGCTCTACAGTTATTTTTTTTATGTACTTAGTGTTTGATAACCATATAGGTAGAACAGTCCAAACAGATCCTTTTTAAATTATGACTTAGGCCTCAAAGTAAATGCATCTACAACCAGTTAAGGCAATCAATACAATGTGCACACAAAAAATGTTATACAAAGTATAGTTAATACAAGTACACAATAAACATAAAAGGCACATTACCGAATGGGTTTTTATCCAATGAAGTGTAGTTGAAAGAAAGCAGTGCTAAATCCCTAACTTAAAAAGACTAACGTCAAAAGATCAGATGTCGACAACCTGGCAAGCATATATGACGGAAGCATAAAATAGTGAATATATGAGTGTGTAAAACATGCTAAAACTCTAGATGACAGCAACATCAGCCTAACTGTTAGGGAATGCATAACAGTTTAGGGGTTTGCCTCACAGACACAAAGTACAGGGTTTAATTCTCACCTTTGGCCACTGCCTGTTTATTGAGTAGGCGTGTACTAGTATCTAGAGTATTGCCCAGTATTTACCTGTGAACTTGCAGTGCTACAAAATTAATAAGGTTGTAATCTCCATCAGCTTCCTTACTGTAGGTCAGGTGTAAACTGAGCTAAGTGTAAGCTCATCAAGTGCACTTCTCTGAGGTGCAACTCACCAGTCACTATTTTCATTTGAGAATCATTGCCTGTGCAGTTTGTATTAGTGTCCCAGTAATGATGGTAGGTTTTTGGAAATTTCACTGTCTACTGTGGTTCTACAAACCCGTAGTTGGTATACTTAAATAAGATGGGAGTGCCAGGCAAAGACCCCATGTGGAAGGTGCATGTGCTCTTGCTACCTTGCAAACAAAAAAAAAATGTTTTTTTTCCTTCTAGTTGAAACTTCTTCAACTGATTTGTTTTGTCTGGTTGAAGCTACAACCATTGTGTACTCGTCCAAATGTACTGGAGACATCACCAATACAGAGGACTACAATGATGTCAAATTCAAATGTGACTATTACCGTGACTCAAACACACAGTAAGTTGCATGAGCTGTACAAAACATTGTCTGGAAGCAAAGGCAGTGAAAAAGATGATATAGGCTATCTATGTCATTCATAAAGTATCTCAAATGGAAAGTACTGTGGGGATGTGTTGGTCAAAATGAATCAGTGCAAAGAAACACCAGCTACCATGAAGCTGTAGGAAGGCAAGCTAATGCATATAACTGCACACTGGCACTGAAAAGATGCAACAGAGGCTGACAGATATTCTGTGTTAGATTATTTGAAAGAAACAGCAAGAATATGAGCCAGTACCATACTGAAATCGAAGACTAGTCCTTGATATATGAACAACTCCAGCTCAATGACAGAAAACTCAAGACTGAAAATTTGCACAAATATGCCATTAAGATGCAACAGGAACTACTGATGGCACATTTAATCTCTTAACTGCTGAGAAAAATCAGAAGGTCTGATGTTATGTGATCCTATCTCGCCTACATTCTGTACTGATGGGCTCGGAGCCGATCCTCGGCTCCGACTCGGCACGCTATGCTATAGAGCGAAGCCTCTTATTGGCTGAGCTATTCTCTATCCCAGGATGCACCACCACTAATCCCCCAGATCTCGTTTGCCGCTTACAAGCTAGGACGTGGTCTCGAACTTGGCTGAGCTAAGTGCTGTTTTTTCTTAAAGTTTTCCTGTCAGGAAATTCTTTATTCTTTACCCAAAAGCTGTTTTAACAGCTATCGTTGTGTATCAGTGTGTTTTTGGTAAAATTTTGTGGTGAATTTGTGTGATTGATTAGGGAAAGGTTTCCGTTTAAGTTAGAGGGGCCTTCCCCTATTCTTTAGCGAGTTTTCTTAATTTTTAGAGAGGTCAAGTATCTGTTTAAGTTAGAGGGTTCTTGGCCCTCCTTTTTGGTGTTTCTTGTACTTGTATTGTACTTGTTAATTTTAAAAAGGGATTTTATTGTTTAAAAATCTTTACATAGTGCTTTTTTCTATTGATATAGTGAGTGGATTACAGGCATTATGTCCAAAGAGCATAGACCCTCAGGATTTAAGAAGTGCACGAGATGCAACTATAAAATGTCCATCACCGATGATCACTCCTTATGCGTGTACTGTTTAGGCGCCAAACACCTACAGGAGTCTTGCAGCGTGTGTCACGCTTTTTCCTCTAGGGTCCTCCAAGAGAGGAAGAATAAATTAATCTTGAAAGGGCTGATTAAACCCTCCTTCGAGGAGGCCTTATCTTCCTCTTCCTCTTCAGCAAAGAAAAAGAAATCGTCGGCTCCGACCGGTCCGTCGGAACCGACCAGTAAGAAATCTAGGCAGGCTTCTCCATCGGCTCCACGGACTTCGGAGCCGAGGGCGGAACGGTCTGCCGCGATGCCTTCAGTCTCGACTCCTCTGGTTTCGGAGCCGATGGCTGGGGCTTCGAGAGGCGGGTCGCCTTCATCGGCTCCACTGATTTTGGAGCCGATGAGGGTTGCCGGCTCAGACTCTTCCCCTTCGGCGCCGAAGCCCTCCTCGGCACCGAGGGAAATTGTTTTGGAATCTCCCTCGGCACCGATACTGGTCGAGTCTATTCGTAGCCGGTCCCCCAGTCCTTCGGAGCCGATGGAGAAGTCGGTTCGGGCCGGGTCGGTCTCCTCCCGATCTTCAAAGATGTCGGATTCGGACATCGACAGGGTGCTCCTAAGACTGTTTCAGTCTCCTGTATTCCAGAAATTAGTTTCGGCTCCAGCCCATTCGGCTTCGGAGCCGATGGCCCACCCTGTAGTTCTGGTTCCTCCTCCAACAGCCTCGGCACCGTTGGAGCTGGTGCTGGTGGAGCCGATGGAGGTTTTCGGGTCGGCCCTGACCCTTACTCCAACCCCGGCTCTCGAGTCGGAGTTCGGTACACGGACCTCCTCCGTCGGCCCTGGGTGGGACGCTTCGGGACCGATGTTTTCGGTTCCGAGCCTTCCTCTCGGTGCGTCAGCTGCGGGGGTACCGTCTACTGTTGTGGCCACGGGGGTTGGACCTTCCCAGGACTCTGGCGGTCCGGCCTTCAGGGCCATGAGGAGTGCCTTGGCCAAATCTTCTTTGGCTACCTCCACGGTCTCACCAGCACCTTCCCTACACATGGAGACTGGGTCTTTGGTAGTCCCCCTGTCCCTAGACAGCTGAGCCCCGGGGCCTGAGGTCACCCCCAGTGGGGGTTCCCCCCCTCCTGGAGGTCCCGCTGAAGCTTCTTCAGAGGAACCCCCAAGGAAAAGACTGTGCAAGAGGAAGCACGTCGACTCCCCCGATGAGTTTCTCACGTCGGACACCGATCTTGATGATGCGGAGGGGTCCCCTAAGTCGTCCTCAGATGATGTCTCCTTTGCAGACATCTTGGAAGCCCTCAAACAACGAGGCGGCTGGCATTCCAAACCCCCTTCCGCTGACGAGTCGGTGTTCCTCAAGGCCTTCGGGGCTCAGCCCTCCGCCTCCTGGGTGTCTCCGCCCTTCGACGAGCTCCTAGATTTGATCTGTCAAAGGGCGTGGGAACATCCAGACTCTGTGGAACCGGTGCCTGCTCGCCCAAATAAGTTCTTATCAGCACCCCCAGAGAAGGAGTTTTTGACCAAAGGTGTGGCTGTAGATGCCTTGGTGGTGGCATCTGCTACCCAACAAGATGTAGCAGAGGCTTCGACGTCCGTCCATCCTCCTAATAAGGAGTCTAGGAGCATGGATCGGTACGGGAAGCGCACCCTCAGTTCAGCGGCCTTTACCTTAAGGTCCCTGAACTACTTAACGCACTTCACTAGATTTCAGAGGGATCTGATCAAGGAGCTTTCAGATACCCTCTTGGGTAACCTACCTGGGCAGCTGGCCCAGACGGTTGGCTCTCAGCTGGCTACGCTGTCATCGATATCAAACTCGTCCATGAGGCTCATTTCATATGCAGCCGAGGGGGCGAGTAGAGCGGCAGTGCGGGTGTTGCTCTCGGAGGCAAGCCTGGCTCCGCCTGTGTCATTTTGCGGAAGCCTTTAAGTCTTCCTTTGCCGACGCTCCCTTTGATGGGTCCTCTTTGTTTGGACCCAAGGTAAAGGACACATTGACCCGCTGCGAGCAAGAAGGTAAGACTTTGACTGCCGTAGGGGCACGATTTTCCACTCCCTTTCGGCCTTACCCCAAGGCTAAAAGAGGAGGGAAAATGTGGTTCCGTAAAGCCCAGAAGTCTTATCCCTCGCAGCAGGACGATCCCCCTTCTAGAGGCAGAGGAGGGGGAAATTTTTCTGGAAGACGCCGTCCCAGAGGGGGCAGAGGCCCCCGCAACACTGGAGACTGTGAGTCCTTTCATGGCTCTTCAGCCTTCCACAATCCCTGAAGGATTGCCCGACTGTGCAGCTCCAGAGCCAGTCCGGGGTCGTTTTTCGAGGCACCTAAAAGCCTGGGAAGGTATCACTCAGGACCGATGGGTCCTTCGAATCATCGCCGGAGGTTACAACATTCCCTTTTCACACCCCCCACCGCCGTCCAAGAAAATCCCGGACCCGCCACCCAGTCAGCGGGAAATCGCAGCATTGGAAATCTCAAAGCTGCTTCAAAAAGGAGCCATCCAACCAGTCCCCGCAGACCAGATCGGATTAGGGACTTACTCAAGGTTCTTTTTAGTGCCAAAAAAGACCGGGGACTTGAGGCCCATTTTGGATCTCAGCATCCTAAATCGATCAGTCAAAAAGTCCAAGTTCCGAATGGTCACCTTACAGTCCATTCTCCCACTGCTGGAGAAAGGTGTTTGGATGTGCTCCATAGATCTCAAGGACGCCTATTATCACATCCTGATAGATTAGGCGTCCAGGAGACATTTGAGCTTCAGCCTGGGAGACAGTCATTTTCAGTTCTGTGCACTGCCCTTTGGTCTCACCACAGCCCCCAGGGTGTTCACCAAATATTTGGCGGTCGTGACTGCTCACCTGAGGAGTCTAGGATTCCAGGTGTTTCCGTATCTGGACGACTGGCTCCTAACTGCCACCTCCAGGCGTCTACTATTGCAGAACCTACAAGCCACCATATCACTAGGCACCTCCCTTGGAATTACCTTCAATTGGCCAAAGTCTGTGTTGCTGCCATCTCAGCGCATAAGGTTCATCGGAGCAGAGATAGACTCAAACCAAATGCGGGTCTATCTTCTTACAGAAAGGATACAGACTATACAGGCTCAAGTCCAAGCCTTGCTTCTCAGATCCAAAGCTCCAGCCAGGATGGTCCTGCAGCTATTAGGTTCTATGTCCGCCACTGTTCTCCTAGTCCCCTTAGCAAGATTGCATATGAGAATTCTCCAGTGGCTCCTATCGACACAGTGGTCCTTTCAGGATCTCCCTCTCAGTCACCTCATATGGATCACGGAAACCTGCAAATGGGACCTCCGCTGGTGGCTGGTGCCCTCCAATCTGGATCAGGGACGACCCTTTGTTCCACCTCCTCCTATGGCCACATTGACGACGGACGCCTCCCAGATGGGGTGGGGGGGGGCATTACCTGGGCAGGTCAGCCCAAGGCAAATGGCATTCAGAAGAGAGTCTCCTTCATATCAACTTTTTAGAAATGAGGGCGGTGTTTCTGTCTCTACAAGCCCTCCACGATTACCTCCCTCAGGGCGTAATTGCCATTCACTCCGACAACATGTCAGTAGTCTGGTATCTAAACAAGCAGGGAGGGACCAGATCCTACCCCCTTTGCAGAGAGGCCATGAGAGTTTGGGAATGGGCAGTGGTGACCAGACATTTTCTGGTAGCGACTCATATCCCTGGCAAGTCCAACGTGATAGCCGACAGACTAAGCAGAACTATTCTCTCTCCTCACGAGTGGTCTCTGAACGATGCAGTGACAACTCAGATCTTCAGCAGATGGGGAACTCCTTGTTGTGACCTCTTTGCAACCCCGCTGAACGCGAAGTGCAGAAAGTTCTTCTCTCTCACTCCAGCTCCGGGGGAGAGTCCTTTGGATGCATTAGCCCATCCTTGGCCCACCGGCTTGCTATACGCCTTCCCTCCAGTTCCCCTCATTCCTAGAGTGATCCAAAAGGCGTCTCACTTGGGGAGCAAAATGATTTTAGTTGCCCCTTACTGGCCTCGTCAGGTATGGTTCCCCTATCTTCGGAAATATGCACTGGACGGTCCATGGTTCCTGGATCAGATCCCAGACCTATTAATTCATCAGTCGGGACAACTCCATCAGTCCCTTCACACTTTGAAGTTAACAGCTTGGCTCCTCCTCTTCCGACTATAGTCAGGAATCATACTTTAGACCTGGAAGTCATATATATCTTATCATCGGCCCACAAGTCTGCCACTAAGAAATTGTATACTAGCAAATGGAAGAGATTTGGTATTTGGGCTCAACTCCGGGGTCTGGATCCCATCACTTTTCCGGTATCGGAAGTCCTGAAATTTCTAACTTCCCTATTCAATCAAGGTTCTTCAGTCTCTACCATCAAGGTCCAATTGGCAGCTATTTCCAATTTTCATGAATCTATAAACCCACCTTTAATGAGCAACAGATTGTGTAAAACCTTCATGAAAGGTGCTGCGCTTTTACGACTTCCGATTTCTCATCCTGCTCCTCCGTGGGATCTCGATGTGGTATTACGTGCCTTAACCTCCTCCCCCTTCGAACCGGCAGCAACATGTGATTTGAAATTTCTTTCTTGGAAAACTGCCTTTCTGGTCGCGATTACTTCTGCCAGAAGGGTTTCAGAGCTTCAAGCTCTATCTGTAAAACCACCGTACCTGTTTTTTCACAAAGATAGAGTATCCCTCAGGCCTAATGTCCCTAAAGTTTATTCCAGTTTTTGCCTGCAACAGTCATTAGAACTTCCAGTTTTCTTTCCAAAGTATTCAAACAAAGCAGAATACATCTTCCACACATTGGATGTTCACAGGCAATTGCGTTTCTATTTAGACAGGACCCAACAAACAAGGAAAACAGATCAATTGTTTGTGTCCTTTAAGGATAATAAATTGGGCAAATCCGTCACAAAGGTCACTGTTGCCAAATGGATCAGGGACTGTATTAGTCAGGCTTATTCCTCTTCTAATAAAGAGCTTACAACCTCTGTCAAAGCTCACTCTACAAGACCTATGGCTACTTCAATAGCATTCCATTCTAAGCTTGCCATTAGTGACATTTGTGCTGCGGCTACATGGTCTTCCCCGCACACCTTCATTTCCCACTGCAAATTGGATGTGGCATCTCGGGGGCGAGCTTCATTTGGTTCCACAGTGCTCAGGAGTGTTCCAGTGAGCCACCCAGGAATTAGGTGCTAGGGACGCTGTCCCATCAGTACAGAATGTAGGCGAGATAGGATCACATAACATCTTTTAGTTATGTACTTACCAAAACTTTAGATGTTTGGGATCCATCTCGCCTACATTCTTAATAACCCACCCTCCTTCCCCCTACCTTGGAGATCAGAAGAGATTGGACGGTCCGAATTCTATTGTTTCATCTTGAAACATCTGGCAATGTTATAAAACAGTTATGCGTGTGTGCATGAATGTGGGCAAACAAGATCTGGGGGATTAGTGGTGGTGCATCCTGGGATAGAGAATAGCTCAGCCAATAAGAGGCTTCGCTCTATAGCATAGCGTGCCGAGTCGGAGCCGAGGATCGGCTCCAAGCCCATCAGTACAGAATGTAGGCGAGATGGATCCCAAACATCTAAAGTTATGGTAAGTACATAACTAAAAGTTTTGGCTATTGCTCTTTGATCTGTTCTTTGATTTAGAAGCCTGATTCTTCATTTATTCATGAAACTCTCAGGGAATGATAATTGCATAATTATGTATAAAATACACTGAACTGGCTCCTTCCCTCACAGAGGACAAAGGAGCAGCTACACCTTGAACTTTATTTAAAAAAAAAAAACATTTAAATGTCATTTTTCTGCCTCAATGTAAACAAAGAATGAAAAGATCATTTTCATACAGAAACACACCTTTAAGGTCTGAAATCACTCCAACATGACAGATTTATGTTTTTGCGGCTTTTGTTATTTTAATACAAAGGCTACTGAAAGCTACACATTTGTTTTCAGCTAACCATGTTGTAAAAGTTTCACTGGCAATTTACAAAGGTAATTTTTGTCCTGAGTTCCACCTAACTTTAAATGAAAAACTCTCTCTACTACTACAAGATATTTTTATGATTTTTTAATGATATGTTGATAATCCTACTTTCATTTTGTTTTGCAAAACTCAATAGCTTCTTTAGAAAGGTAACAAGATAATCATAAATATGGGCATGTAAAATATGCATATTTTTCAATAACGTATTGAAATGACAGAAAATATTACTTTTCAATTGAAGAGTATTATTTTTTTGTTCCAATTTCAGAAGAATATACCAGTAGTATGAGTCTCATATATACTGTGTTTTTCAGCATGAAAATATGCAAAAAAAATCTTCTTTGTGAAATGAATGGCAAAAGTAGAGCATCCAGTTGGATGCTTAGGACTACTGGTGCTGTCTAACAATAAATTACCTTAGTACATCATGACCCACAGATGCAAAATGTACCTGTAAAGACACACACACACACAGTTTTATTTTCTTGTAGTGTAGTTTTCACAGATGAGTCTAAGCTTGGGGGGATTCATAAGTCCAGTGATAAAACTTCTGTATTTAGGAAAATAGGATTGTTACTTGTGGTTGAACGGCAAATTAGTAAAGAAGTACTATAAGCCGACATAGTGAAGAGAAGTGCACCACAAAAGCCACATTAAAAAATGAATGTAATGCAAAATGTCAGACTGGCAGTAAAAGCATGTAAAGTCAAGCTACAGTGGATCTTGTCTTTCAGATTTCATTATAAAAGTTTTAGCTAATAACATTGGGGTATTCAGAGACAAAACACATAGAAGACTGCAGCTCATACCTTACAGCTTCCAGTGCAGCACACCTCTGAATTTGACTCCACAGCTTTAACAACTTGAAAGCATGGCATTGTATCTGTGGCATGTTACAACTTCATTATTTTTTTCTGGTGAAATATATGATTTTTACTCAACAACATAATGAAAATGTAGTTTGTATATATTCTCAGGATAAGTCTTACCTGGTATTTTGTGCAGTGGTCAAGTGGCACCCAGGTCGAAACCAAGCATAATGCCAGCCTGTAACAGCAAAAGACCTCTAAAAAGCTGGATTTACTAGCTGTATATAAAAGAGACCATATGTCCATTCACCATAGAACATTCTTAATAAAATATTCCTGGACGTCATAGGGATTCATCATAGTGTACTCATCTTCAGATGGTACAGTACCTCAGACTGTGAACAAAATAAATATAATGGCCATGTTGCTCTTCAACTGATACTGTTCTCCTAAAGTGAACCTGTAACTGCCATTTGCTTTAATGCATCATCTGCCACCCAAAATGATACTACAAATTTCTATAACACCATATGTCTCACTGA
The DNA here is from genome assembly GCF_019279795.1 of Protopterus annectens. NCBI lineage: Eukaryota > Metazoa > Chordata > Ceratodontiformes > Protopteridae > Protopterus > Protopterus annectens. Next base: position 258,306,978 of record NC_056746.1, on the reverse strand, counting down.
GAAGAAAATGACAAATATAAAATACTCAGTAATATATATTATCTTGCTGCTATAGGATACCCTACCTCCAGGTCCATTACCATAAAAATTAAATAAGAAGAAATGCATACAGGTGTTTTGTGCCTATGGAGCTATCTGATTTTGTGTCAGAAAAAATAAAAGAACATCAAATCACAGTAATGAACTTCAACTTGGAAAATTCTGGGTGATAAGGTACAGTTGAGAGCTTGCTTCTTCTACTCTGCAGTTCAACAACCACTTCTGGTGATCAGCTACAACCAATAAACGCGGTAAAAAAGTAGCCACAGAAATGTATGCAGCTGTCCCTGATTTTGCTTCATATTTTTGCCTGGCCCTGATTTTTGTCGCTGAGGATTATTAATAGTCAGTAGTGCCAGACTTTAGAGTTTTGTACTTTTTATTGTTCATAGGTTCATACAATGTTCCTAGGCTAATGACCCTAGAGCCCTTACAAGCCTTCTCATATTTATCTTGAATTGCCCCAATTGTTGGTGGTTAGGTGAGTGAAGGTCACAGAGGTAAGTGTCTTTGGTTGTTAATGTCAACTTCCTCTGTCCAGGTGAGACATGGGTGCTACCCCAGGAGTGAATTTCTGGTTGTTACCCATCCATTAATCTAGGTTGCATTTGAAGAGGGTTATGGAGGTGTTCTGTTTCAAGTGAATTGGAAGCTTGTTCCAGAGAAGTGGCAGTCTCTGAGAGATGTAGCTGTCTGTCCAGCATGACCTGTTCATGTTAGAGGCTAGGCTGAGATCCCTGGAGCGAGTGACCCTCGTGCAGTTTGATTTACGAATGTGTAGCATTTCCATCAGGGTGAGCGCAGAGACTGCCTTGTAAGCCAGGCACAGATCACCCGTTAGCAACCTGTAGGAGACTGAATACAGTGACAGGGCTTTCAGTCCTTCCATGTAATACTTGTTTTGTGCACCCCATAATTTCTTGGAGAGAAACCTCTGTGGTGTTCTCTTTTTTTGTTGCAGGTGTCTGCTGAGGTACATGCAAAAGGGAGCATTGTACTCAATTATTGGTCTGATGAGGGCCGAGTATAATGGAATTATAACATCCTTAAATCTATATGTGATGCCTTTACTTATGAAATGTGCCACATAGAAGGATTTCCTTATTACTGTGGATACATGGTGGTCAAAATTCAGGTTGTTATCAACCTGAGTATCCAGACCACGTACCACTGGGTCTACACTTAGGGAGGGTTCTGTCTATAAAGTAATTAGCAGTAATGTCAGCTTTCCCAAAGGGAATAATAATGCATTTATTTTGCATTTAGCTTTAATCCTTGACTTTGGCACCAGTCATTTGCTGCGTTAACCTTGTCTGCAGTATATTAACATCATTGGGCTATTCAGTGATTACTCCCAGTTTGCAATAGTCACCGAACTTGGTGAGCCACAGGCCGTCCAAGTTTGCCTGGACTTCTGAGAAATAAATTCTGAATAGTAAAGGGCCAAGCACACAACCCTGTGGTAGTCCACTGGTGACTGGTCTCTTGCTAGGGGTGAAGTCACCCACTTTGACAGTATGTGTCCTTTTGGTGAGCCAGTTGGCTACCCATCTGTTAATGTGGGGGTTAATTCCCAATTCGGAGAGTCGAAGATTGTATCAAATGCCTTGGCTAGATCAAGATAGGTGGTATGTACAGTCTTTCACTCATCCACGGTCTTGGTGACTTTCTCAAAGAAGTCAATCATGTTTAATAGGCACGATCTACCTTTAATGGGCTTGAACTGGGTTGGGTCCAGAGTTTGGAGATTACCTATGTCCTTGTTAATAAGGTAAGATTTCTTTATTGTCATGCAAATTAAAACCCCCTGCATCCACTACACTCTAATTAAGCCCATTTCTCTCTCTCTCTCTCTCTCTATATATATATATATATATATATATATATATGGGTACCTATGAGTTGATCGACAACTCAAAACATCGACAGTGACTTCACCGACAAGTCAAATAACCGACATCGCAAAACACAGATGTTTATCAGGTAACGGATGTAAATTCGCTACTCATGCCTACCATGGTTGCATGACACTGCCACACTTACTAAACCATGGTAGGCATGAGTAGCGAATTTACATCCTGTAAACGTCCTGTTTTATGTCGGGTTATTTGACTTGTCGGTGAAGTCACTGTCGATGTTTTGAGTTGTCGATTAACTCATAGGTACCCATATATATATATATATATATATATATATATATATATATATATATAGAGAGAGAGAGAGAGAGAGAGAAATGGGCTTAATTAGAGTGTAGTGGATGCAGGGGTTTTTAATTTGCATGCTCTGAGGTTATGTCTAGGAGAATGTGCACTGGATTGTTCTTTTTTTTGACATTTTTGTTGTTGACATTTCGACCATCGATCTACTAAAGTTTTGATTAACTTCAGCAGATATATATATATATATATATATATATATATATATATCAGGGTTCAGTGCTCTTTGTCAAACATTCGTTACATTGAATGTTTTTTTCAGCTGTGTTTTTTTTTTTAATCAAGATACTGGTTTGTTGGAAATGCCAGCATTTCATTTGGGAGGATCACTATACAGTTGGGAGTGAGATTTTGCTCTTTCTTCACTGTTTTGCGATCTCAGTATTGCTGTTATTTTATTTTATTTATATATTTATTTATTATTTCAGTTTTGGTAATTTTGACCATTTGTGGTTGATTTAAAGAAAGGTTATGTAGTGGATCAGCAATGTAATTAAGTGTAATATATTAGTCCAGATAAAATCACTTTCAGCTAGCAGATCTTGGAGACAATCTGTGATACCCTCCCTGTGGGAGGAATAAAGACATCTTGTCGAAGTTTCCAGTAGTTTATTTAGTTAAGCAAGTAGATGGATGAGTGTTCTTGTTTTAATACATTACATTCAACAGGTCAGTTTATTTAAAGGCAGTTACAGACAATGGTGGGAGGGTCCATGGGAGTTAATTGGAGGAAAATCTGGGAGATGGAAGAACAAGGACCCAATCCCAAAGCTTCTGGGTTAGCCCCTTATTTGAATATACCTGAAAGACCCGTGAATGTTTACCAGCCCAGCAGCCTGTGTAACCTACCTCATTCTTAGTTAAAAGGTTTTATTTTTAACTTCTAACAAACAAAACATGACAACACATTATGAGCTACAACTATAGAACTATATTTAAGAAAACAGTTTCACCTGAGCTTCATCAGGTCCATCTAATAGAGTGGTTTACACTTTGGTCATTGAAAATGCCTGCTTTTATGAAGCTATCACCAGACTTTATTAGTCTGTTTTGTAACACATGTAAAATGAGAGTCTGTGTCTGCATAAGTGGAGCTCATATTCTTTGGAGCCAAGTATGGAAGCTTTATTACAGAACTTTTTCCAGTCTATCACATGTAATATGAGAGGCTGTGCTCACTTTTACAGAGCTCATTATCTCCTCTGACATATAATGTGAAAGGCTAATATTCTCTTGTATAACAAAAAAGATTTACAGTGCCTACTTGTAAGAAACTCATATACATGATGTTGTTTATTTATGCCAAGATAATGAATGTTAGTAATTTTAGGGTGTGTATATGTATACCAGTGGCACACAATGAAGGTATTCCATTGTTTACAGTACCAACAACAGAACCAGGAGTAGGTGCAGCATTTGGAACTATTTTACTGACTAAAAACAAAAAGAACATACATCATTTTTGGCATAATGTTACCCCTTTAGACTGATTCTATTTCAGTTATCAGTGACATGACTGTGAAGGGATACACTTGTTAAGTTAAAAATGGAACACTTCCTGTTGGGTGGAGTAACTGTAATATTACTCAGTGAATATATAATGGGGCTGGAGGACACAGCATGGCCATGTTGCATGAGTTTTATGTGGAGACCAGCGTTACCCCTTGTTACCAACAGACTGGTCGGGATGATGTTATATCGGTCATGTTATTCCAGCCATTCAACATTCACAGACTTTACCCAGACAGAAAATATGCGATGTTCAGTGAAAGATGGAGTCAAAGGATATTAAAAATCCTTTCAGGAAGATGTATGCTTCCTGGGTTTATCATCATAATTTAGAAAAAGACTGTATTCAAAGGACTGTCATATATGGACGTGGATGACGATGTTATCTAGGGGCAGTTATTTTTTCAGCGTTTGGGGCAATAAACTCAATTTGGGAATTAAGAAAACTGCTTAAATTATTAAAAGTACTAAGTGATGCAACATTTTGCATCAATAAATCAAATTACTATTGAAATGATTGCCATGTGTAGTGTGGTGTAGTGCTGCACTACCCAATGGCACTCAGTTTTACCATTGCTTCTAAGGGAAGTACATGCACAGTCATCCAAACAGAATGCTGCTTGTTTATACCTGATAATGA